>NC_053501.1:37051694-37159194 GCF_905171775.1 Rana temporaria | reverse complement strand
CTGTACGTTCCATTCTGTGGACGTACATGCGGCAGGCGTTAACCGGTTAAAGTGGTAGTAAACTCCACTTTGTCACTTTTACATAAAGGAAAGCCTATAATAAAGCGTATCTGTAGGTAAAATGAATATCTCCTCAATGTGCACCGTTTAGGAGATATCTGCATGTTTTGCAGCCAGTGTCATCACCGGCACATTGCGCTCTGAATGGATGGCGCACTCGAGTGTGCCATCCATTCCGAGTGCTGTGCCGTGGCTGTAACGCCTGTGCATATGCGTGAGATTTATTCGCAGCTTCACCATGCATTTATTCGGAGTTCTCAAACCCGGAAGGAAGGCCGGGTGAATCGGGCCGGGTAAACATTGAAGCTCTGAGAGCAGTGACCGCTTTTAATATACCAGGATATGGAGACACGGCCAGCAACAAAGACAACTAACCCTTGCTTACTCTTCTAAAAAAAAAAATAGTTTACCTATTGGAGAGATTTCCCTTTCTGTCCTGATGGTGAATGAGGGCAAGTCCCTCAAAATGGACACGGATGGCAAAAACCTCCGAGGCTTTTACCTCTTACCTGCTGAACCCATAATGACATGAAGTGTCATGGTTAATGAGATAAGATAAAGCTATAACATGTAAGCATTTTTTTATACTTGTACTGCATGTACAGGTTGCCCCAAGTGAGAGAACCGCTACAAAAATTTAAGGAAAAAATTGTCAATGTTAGAGGTGAGCTTTCACCCCCCCCCCCCCCCACCAGCTGTCAAATAGTTTGTTCAAAAGAGGATGCAAGGGAAATGTTTGCCAAAATGTAGTATTAGTCCATCACAGGATGTAGCTTATTGACTCTTCACACTCTCATGCAAATATCTTCTGATCTGTATACAGGATTGACACCCAAGAGCGATCGCTGCAGCTCGACATCAATAATTGTGTTTGCTGTATATTTAAACATATGGGGCTGGATTCACGTAGATCGGCGCATCTTTGAGGCAGCATAGCGTACCGTATTTACGCTATGCCGCCGTAAGTCAGAGAGGCAAGTGCTGTATTCACAAAGCACTTACTTGCCTCCTAAGTTACGGCGGCGTAGCATAAATGGGGCCGGCGTAAGCGCGCCTAATTCAAATGAGGATGAGGGGGCATGTTTTATGTAAATGATTGGTGACCCGACGTGATTGACGTTTTTTACGAACGGCGCATGCGCCGTCCATGTACATATCCCAGTGTGCATTTCTCCAAAGTACGCCGCAAGGACGTCATTGGTTTCGACGTGAACGTAAATTACGTCCAGCCCCATTCACGGACGACTTACGCAAACGACGTAAAATTTTCAAATTTCGACGCGGGAACGACGGCCATACTTAACATTGGCTACGCCACCTAGGGGACAGCTTTATCCTTACGCGGCGTATCTTTACTGCGACGGGCAAGCGTACGTTCGTGAATCGGCGTATCTAGTTTACATATTCTACGCCGAAATCAACGGAAGCACCACCTAGCGGCCAGCGGAAAAATTGCACCCTAAGATACGACGGCGCAGGCCGTCGTATCTTAGCTAGGTTTAAGTGTATCTCAGTTTGAGCATACACTTAAACTTACGACGGGCTTAGATTCCGAGTTACGTCGGCGTATCTACTGATAAGCCGGCGTAACTCTTTGTGAATCCAGCCCATGGTTTCTTCCATGTGATAGGCCTGCTTGCTGGCACCCCTGACCCCCCCCCCCCCTTCCTGCCCCCACAGCTGATAAAATGATTATGATAAAAAACCTTCTGCCTTTATAACCACTTTAACAGAAGTCAATGAAGTTGTGTTGAAGTCACCCTAAAGTAGTGCAGGAAAATTTTTCTGAGTCGCACCGATTAGAACTGTTCCATTGCTGTTAATGGGGTGCAACTTTGTCCCATGACAAGTCATGGCCTTGTGAACTGGGGCTTAGTGGCTTGTAAGAAGGGGCAGCAAATATGTGCACTAATGTATATCAGTCCACTGATTGGTTTCAAGGGTTGCCATTGTTATTAAATTCCACCAAGAGCAATTTACAATGTCCATATGTAGCACAGTAATTTTGTCCATCTCTATTCCTAGGGATCCTGCAGACGTGTCATTTGAGAATGACAATGCAATGACCTCTAGCACTGTGAGCAAGCTGGCAGAAGCTAGGAGGACCACCTACCTTTCTGGCAGATGGGTGTGTGATGATCACAATGGAGATACCAGCATTAGCATTGCTGGACCTTGGATCACCCTACCCAACAATGGGGATTATTCTGCTTATTACAACTGGGTAGAGGAGAAGAGGAGTGCACAGGGACCTGGTAATTATATGCCCTTTACTCTGTTGCATGATTTTCATGTCTATATCATTGGCTTGCATAGTGTGTTTTTAGTATGAGTGCATCTAGGTATAGAATGTGACTTAAACCCTGCACTGAACAATGTTTATTACAAAAAAAAAAAAAATGCAACTTCTTCCTTTTACTTTCTTCTCCTCCTCCTCCTCCTCTTCCTCCTCCTCCTTATTACCCTCTCTTGCTCTATTCAACTTCGGTGGGAATGGTTTTACCTATCACTTCAAAATGTGTCTCCACATCTCCTGCAGGCATCATACATCACATCCTTTTTATTGGGTTTCTGTTGTCATAGAAAACTTTCTTAGCTTTGTGTATAAACATGAAGGGGTGACCCAACTCTTAAAGCCAGCTTTATTATATCCATATCCAAGTAATTAGAAGAACAGCATTGTATTGTACTAAGAGTGGCAGATGCTGAACATGTTAGACCGTCTAAACATGGGTAGAAAATTTTCACAAAGGTAAACTTTATTCTTTTACATGCTATTTAATGACTGGCTCTGGCATTTTTTGTACATGGCCACCCTGCTAGCTAGACCTGTTGTTACTGGCATCCTTATCTTGTCATTGACCCAGGAGCTTGGACTGTATAAATATGGACCATGGTGTTACATGCACTACTCCTTTCTTCAGACCTTGCTATACTTTTTTTCACACTTCTTTTGCACCAACAAAATAGTTTGTACAGAACATTTGACGAGAGAACTGCCATTGTGCCCAGCATATCTGAGCAGGAAGGTAGGTCCTGGCCATATATGTTCTCCTTATATTCGGTGAGGACATGTTTACAGACTAAGGATCCTTTCACACGTGCGGACCGTTCGTCCGTTTTTTCATACGTCCGTTTACGGACTGCAATGCTTTCCAATGGGATGGCGTACGTTAGCGGATGAGCATCCGCTAACGTCCGTTAACATCCGTCTCCGTTAAGCTCTGTTTTTTTGAACGGAAGAAAACCCTATTTTTCTTCCGTCAAAAAAACGGAACGGACGAAAAACGGATGTTAGCGGACGATCCGTTTTAACATCCGATCCGCTAACATCTGTTTTTCTTTAAAATATGTAATAAAAATAAAGTTCTAACAAAAAAAAAAAACGGATGAAAAAACGGATCAACTGATGATAAAAAACTGATCTTAAAAACGGTCCGCACGTGTGAAAGGACCCTAAAGGCCCGTACACACGATCGGATTTTCCGACAACAATTGTGTGATGGCAGGGTTTTTGTCGGATAATCTGACCGGTTGTACGCTCTATCGGACAATTGTTGTCGGAATTTCAGCATAAAATCCAATGTACAAACACGCATACTCCAAACCAATGCTAACCATAAGGCAACATTAACAGAAGTTGCCCAAAGGGTGGCGCTAAAGAGCAGAAAAAACATGTTTCGTGAATGTTGGCTGAAAATGTTCTGCCGTCTGTATGCAGAACAAGTTCACGGCCAACACCCTTTGCCCAAAGGATTTGTCCGATGGACAGCCAATCGTGTGCGTGTATAAGGCTTTAGTTTAGCCTCAGTGAAACGTGTTCTGGGTGGAATAAGCAGCAACTAATTGCTTGCTTGTTTGCAGTTCTTGTGTTGTATATAGAAGATGACTTTTTTTTTTTTCTTTCCCAGAGATGGAGCACAATAATCCTGCATACACAATCAGTGCTGCCTTATGCTATGCAACCCAACTGGTCAACACTCTGTCACACATATTAAACGTCAACCTTCCCAGAAAGCTGTATAATAGGCAAGTATGGATAGCACTTCAGAAAGTGGGTGCTCCCGGAGTTCTAAGACCACCTTCAAAATCTCCTCCTTTTTAAATGCAGTCTGCAGCCTTGCGATGAGAGAGATTTCCTGGTACCCTGGTTAGCACTTGGAGGATTCAGAACATGATGATGAACGGTATCCATTTACAGAAGGAGACGCTAATTCTTTACATGCTAAGCATCAGCACCAATTGCGCTGCCCTTCCTCCTCTCTGGTCCATTCACAGAATTTTTCCCAGAATGCAAAGTGATCTGTGATTGGAGGAGAAAGTTACTGACGTTTATACGCCGCCCTCCATTCACAGAACAATCGGAAAGAATACTATGAGATCTGTGAATGGGCGAGAAATGATGAAGGGGAAGGCGAGCAGCGCAGATGCTTTGCAACGGCTGATCTAAACCTCCCCAGTGCTGGTGGAAGATCACCACTGTGGGGGAGTATTCCGTGTTAGCGGAGCGAATATTTCTACAGAAAGCAGGACAAAAGATACGCTTTATAGACGTAGATTATGGCCCGGATTCACGTGGATGTGCGTATCTTTGTGCAGGCGTAACGTATCCTATTTAGGTTACGCCTCCGCAACTTTTACAGGCAAGTGCCGTATTCTCAAAAGAAAGTTGCGGCGGCGTAGCGTAAATAGGCCGGCGTAAGCCCGCCTAATTCAAATGTGATAGATGTGGGCGTGTGTTATGTAAATTTTATGTGACCCCACGTAAATGAAGCTTTTTACGAACGGCGCATGCGCCGTCCGTGAAAGTATTCCAGTGCGCATGCTCCAAATTAACCCGCAAGAAGCCAATGCTTTCGACGTGAACGTAAATGACACCCAGCCCTATTCGCGAACGACGTCCATACTTAACATTGGTATGCCGCATGTACATATAGCTGGGGTAACTTTACGCCGGGAAAAGCCTAACATAAACGGCGTATCTGTACTGCGTCGGCCGGGCGTACGTTTGTGAATTCGCGTATCTAGCTGATTTACATATTTCTAGACGTAAATCGGCGTACACGTCCCTAGCGGCCAGCGTAAATATGCAGTTAAGATCCGACGGACTTACGCCGGTCGGATCTAATACAAATCTATGCGTAACTGATTCTAAGAATCGGGCGCCAAGATACGACAGCTCAGACTCCGAGATACGACGGCGTATCTGGAGATACGCTGTCGTATCTCCTTTGAGAATCTGGGCCTAGGTCTTTTGTGCTGTATCCAAAATTATTACTAACTAGACTTCAGTTTTCACAGAGGTGGGTATATTTTGCTATTCAAGCAAATTGCGGATACGTTTTACCTATTCTTTGGACAGACAGTAGAACTTTTCATATGGAAAATAAGGTGAAGTTTCTCACCAATAAACTACTCCACACCACTGGAGAATTGTCCTTTATAGTGAAGTTGTTCTTTAATCCCTATTGAGAAGCCTCTTCTGTGTTACTCTTGATGGGGGGGGGATGGGCATAGTAAGCCTAGTTTTCAAATTGATAACTGAGCTACAAGATTTCTACTTGGGTCTCATTTTAAACTTGGGTTCAGCCAAAAGAGTTTTTTTTTTTTTTTGGATGGAGTGGGAAAGGATTAGCGCCCCTGTCATCTGTCTTGCTATTCAGGGCTCTGTTTTGAGTTCTTTGAGTCACTTCCTATGATGTCATCAAGGACACGGCAATACAAAGATGGCATGGATTGTAATCTTCCCCTAGTTGTTCAGTACCAAGCTATCCATATGTAAAGTATGACCAAGCTATTGCTATGTTTATATACAATATGAGGACTGGTGGTGATGGTTTTGGCAGTCTGGCGGACAAGATCTGGGATATTTTGGGAACTCTGTTGGGGTGGTCTATAGACATAAAATGTTAAGAACCCCTGCACTAAAAGCGAATGGGATGATATTTATTTCATCTGTTTTTTGTCTTCTAATTGCTGCAAAATGTGTACTTTTTTTTTTAACGGGTATTGATTTACATCAGAATGTAGTTTTATTAATATCTGTAATTGTTCGCTTTGCTATTTTTTTTATTCTAGCCCTCGTAGTGTTTCTCTAATTGACTGAGTACGTCATATATGTGTGTTCAATTTTTAGTGAGTTTTGTGGAGAAAATTTGAGCAGATGGAAGTTTAACCGGGCAGTGAACAAACTGAATTCCAACATCTTATATCTATGTTTTTCTCAGGTATGTATCCGTGTTATAACCTTTTTAGCTGTCAGACAACCCTATTGTGTATCATAGAGGAAGTTGCTGCCCCTTCTCTATGCAAATAGGCTATTTGCAAGGACTACTGGGATACATAATGCCTATCCCAGAAACCCTTGCGAATAGCCTTGTGACTTAATAGCCTAGGCTAATAAGGAGGAGGAAGTAATGAAAGACTACAACATAAAGGTATTTACAAGCAAAAAAATAAATAAAAATTGTCCATTCTGAACACTATGAGATTAGGGCATGCAGCACAGACAAACATAAAAAAAAATGGGTGGAACTCCACTTTAATTAGCTGATGCTCTTGCCTTGTTCTAATGAGGTAAATAAAGGGTATGCACCACTTCAGAGGTGATTAATCCTTTGGGTACCAACATTTTAAAAGAAAATGAGTTGCTCGCTGATACAGGGACTGTAGAGTGTGTTTTGCACATTTACATATTTTTGTGGGTTACAGAAATGAACACTCGCCCTACCCTCATACAGGCTGTAGAGTCACACCCCCCTACCCTCATACGGGCTGTAGAGTCACACCCCCCTACCCTCATACGGGCTGCAGAGTCACTCCCCCTACCCTCATACGGGCTGCAGAGTCACTCCCCCTACCCTCATACGGGCTGCAGAGTCACTCCCCCTACCCTCATACGGGCTGCAGAGTCACTCCCCCTACCCTCATACGGGCTGCAGAGTCACTCCTCCTACCCTCATACGGGCTGCAGAGTCACTCGCCCCTACCCTCATACGGGCTGCAGAGTCACTCGCCCCTACCCTCATACAGGCTGCAGAGTCACTCGCCCCTACCCTCATACAGGCTGCAGAGTCACTCGCCCCTACCCCTCATACAGGCTGCAGAGTCACTCGCCCCTACCCTCATACAGGCTGCAGAGTCACTCGCCCCTACCCTCATACAGGCTGCAGAGTCACTCGCCCCTACCCTCATACAGGCTGCAGAGTCACTCGCCCCTACCCTCATACAGGCTGCAGAGTCACTCGCCCCTACCCTCATACAGGCTGCAGAGTCACTCGCCCCTACCCTCATACAGGCTGCAGAGTCACTCGCCCCTACCCTCATACAGGCTGCAGAGTCACTCGCCCCTACCCTCATACAGGCTGCAGAGTCACTCGCCCCTACCCTCATACAGGCTGCAGAGTCACTCGCCCCTACCCTCATACAGGCTGCAGAGTCACTCGCCCCTACCCTCATACAGGCTGCAGAGTCACTCGCCCCTACCCTCATACAGGCTGCAGAGTCACTCGCCCCTACCCTCATACAGGCTGCAGAGTCACTCGCCCCTACCCTCATACAGGCTGCAGAGTCACTCGCCCCTACCCTCATACAGGCTGCAGAGTCACTCGCCCCTACCCTCATACAGGCTGCAGAGTCACTCGCCCCTACCCTCATACAGGCTGCAGAGTCACTCGCCCCTACCCTCATACAGGCTGCAGAGTCACTCGCCCCTACCCTCATACAGGCTGCAGAGTCACTCGCCCCTACCCTCATACAGGCTGCAGAGTCACTCGCCCCTACCCTCATACAGGCTGCAGAGTCACTCGCCCCTACCCTCATACAGGCTGCAGAGTCACTCGCCCCTACCCTCATACAGGCTGCAGAGTCACTCGCCCTACCCTCATACAGGCTGCAGAGTCACTCCCCCATACCCTCATACAGGCTGCAGAGTCACTCGCCCCTACCCTCATACAGGCTGCAGAGTGGGTCATAGAGGAGGAAACTTCCCCTTCCCCTTGTCACAGGCTGCAGTGTGGGTGGTAGAGGAGGACACTTTCTCCTTTCTCTAACCCCACTGAGAGGGTTTCTTCTGGCTTAGTCAGTCACACACAGGCCACTAACAAGCAAGCAGGAGATGCTGAAATTTGCTAGTATGGTTAGTTCTTCAATTGCCTCAGAGGCACTGGTTGTAAACACTTGTATAGGAAATTAGGATTTTTTTTTTTTATAATGTTTTAAAAGGTAAAACCAAATTAGCAAAGTTGACCAAAAAAGTAGTTTGATTCAAATCTGTTTCCCCTACCTCCTGCTTGTATTCACATTCATGCCCAGGTTATTAGCCCACTTCCTCAGGGGACTTTCATGGGCAGATAGGACTATATTTTGGACTGTGTCGGGATGTCATTTGAAACTTGCACCGCTGTTTGTGTGTGTAATATGTTTTACTATTGTTCACTGATTTGACTCCATATCTCTTTGTAGCATGTGGACTTGGACCTCCTGCACCCACTACATACACTCAGGAACCTCATGTACTTGGTCAGTCCCAATAGTGAAAACCTGGGAAGGTGAGACTAAAGGTTTTTCTTTTTCACATTTTGAAAATGGTTGCTTCTGAGAACGAGGCAGTCGTAGGTTCAGAACAAAACAGTCTGAACTGGAATGAGTGTGTATGTGTTGTGACATGGGGTGGTTGGCTCTCGTGGTAGATTTGTTTTATAGAGTAATGTGAAAAATATACTACATCGCTAATTAAATAATCAATTCCACGTGCACCTAAATAAAAAAACAAATAATATAGCTGCTATCTTGAGTGATACCAAATCCAAACAGTGAAACATATAAAATATAGATGCGCTAATATTACCTTAAAAGGTGATAAAACGTACAAAGAAAACTAATCAGGGAGAACACTCCATAAACTGTGAATTACTAATATGTCCTTAATTAGTGCACAGTGATTAGCAGGATTCCATGCAGGGAAAAAATCACTCTCTTCAGTCTGAATGCTAATCCAGTCCTCCACCGCTGTGATCAGATGATACAGGCACTCACAGACAGGGATTGCATGAAAGAAAAGAGAAAAAACCTCATTGCGCAATATTCGATGACAGATCAAAAAATGTAATCAGAGCATTGACATATGCACTCACGAATCCCCGCTTTCAGTAAAGCATGAAAACGCCACTCAGTATGCTGTTTCCTCAGCTCGATCCGATCGCAGGCTCCTCCCTACGCGTTACGTCACAGGCACGCGACTTACTCATGGGTTCCTACAAGATGTAGGAACCCATGAGTAAGTCGCGTGCCTGTGACGTAACGCGTAGGGAGGAGCCTGCGATCGAATCCGAGTGCATTTTTTGATCTGTCATCGAATATTGCGCAATGAGGTTTTTTCTCTTTTCTTTCATGCAATCCCTGTCTGTGAGTGCCTGTATCATCTGATCACAGCGGTGGAGGGCTGGATTAGCATTCAGATTGAAGAGAGTGATTTTTTCCCTGCATGGAATCCTGCTAATCACTGTGCACTAATTAAGGACATATTAGTAATTCACAGTTTATGGAGTGTTCTCCCTGATTTGTTTTATAGAGTGAGTCCATGGTAGAGAGGAACTATTTTTAAGGGATTAGTAGCCCACTTTTATTAAAACGGCAGAAAGCAAAACAGTCCACTGTAAGTTTTACCATGCAGGGCATCTTCTCCAGCTATAGCAGAATATGAACGCTGGAAAATGCCATGCCACCTGGCTCGTAAGCTCACTCAGCTTCAACTGCAGTACCATGCCATGCTGTATCTGTTACCAGTCTCTCTGCCTGTAATGTCTAGTTCTCCTAGAATATTTGGCTCTCTAGCTTTTTGTCACGGCACACTGCTGCACGGCCCACCTCTGGCTTATGAATTGGGGGTTCTCCTGACTCCTGGAACTGAGATCCTTTGTTGGCTTCTGGCTGGGCCCTCTGACCCCTCGATGAGACCTTCCGTCTATCCCACTGGGATCTGTCTCATTACTTGGAGCCGTGAGCTATCCTCACACCTGAGTATATATGGACCCTGCACTCCTGTGTACTCAGCCAGGTTGCAGCTGTCTAGCAAAACCTGGACACAGGATTGAATGATACTACATCACATTTGGATACTTACACTGCTTATATGTGGGAAAATACATTTAGGTCCCATTAACTAGGGCAGCCAGGGTGAGGGGGGGGGGGGGGAATAGTTTCTGCATTTAGAGGCGGCTAAATACAGCAGCACGCTGTGCTATGGCAACATATAAATGGACTTCAGCTGCCACCAGAGACTCTGCAGAAGTACACAAGGTTTGCATTCAGTGTTGGTCAGATGCTCCATGTACATGTAACTACAAGGATGAGCAGTTATCAGGTGGTGCTGGCTATTGATTGGTGCAGAGTACAGTCTGACAACAGTCACTTTTTGCACATGCTGTGTGCATGCAGCAATATACCTTTAATAGTTTATTAATGAATACAGTGCCTATGTGTCCTTTTTATCTGCCTGGTGTTCTACTATAAAGGGGCTTTAACTATGAAGTATCACTTGACTAATGTGTAAATCAAAAAAAATAAAATAAACTTTTACATTTTCTGACCTATGTGTGTGTATTATAATGGTTTTTTTAGATATATATACACAGTACAGACCAAAAGTTTGGACACACCTTCTCATTCAAAGAGTTTTCTTTATTTTCATGACTATGAAAATTGTAGATTCACACTGAAGGCATCAAAACTATGAATGAACACATGTGGAATTATACATAACAAAAAAATGTGAAACAACAGAAAATATATTTCATTTTCTAGGTTCTTCAAAGTAGCCACCTTTTTTTTTTGATTACTGCTTGGCACACTCTTGGCATTCTCTTGATGAGCTTCAAGAGGTAGTCACCTGGCGCAGCACCCCATCACTCTCCTTCTTGGTCAAATAGCCCTTACACAGGCTGGAGGTGTGTTTGGGGTCATTGTCCTGTTGAACAATAAATGATGGTCCAACTAAACGCAAACCGGATGGAATAGCATGCCGCTGCAAGATGCTGTGGTAGCCATGCTGGTTCAGTATGCCTTCAATTTTGAATAAATCCCCAACAGTGTGACCAGCAAAGCACCCCCACACCATCACACCTCCTCCTCCATGCTTCACGGTGGGAACCAGGCATGTAGAGTCCATCCGTTCACCTTTTCTGCGTCGCACAAAGACACGGGGGTTGGAACCAAAGATCTCAAGTTTGGACTCATCAGACCAAAGCACAGATTTCCACTGGTCTAATGTCCATCCCTTGTGTTCTTTACCCCAAACAAGTCTCTTCTGCTTGTTGCCTTTCTTTAGCAGTGGTTTCCTAGCAGATATTCTACTATGAAGGCCTGATTCACACAGTCTCCTCTTACCAGTTCTAGAGATGTGTCTGCTGCAAAAGGTGGCTACTTTGAAGAACCGAGAATATGAAATATATTTTTAGTTGTTTCACACTTTTTTGTTATGTATAATTCCACATGTGTTTATTCATAGTTTTGATGCCTTCAGTGTGAATCTACAATTTTCATAGTCATGAAAATAAAGAAAACTCTTTGAATGAGAAGGTGTGTCCAAACTTTTGGTCTGTACTGTGTGTGTGTATGTGTATGTGTATGTGTATATATATATATATATATATATATATATATATATATAAATACACACACAATGTTGCATTATTTTAGAAAGCTGTCTAAAAATTAACCTTCTTAAGGGAAACATGTAGGCTGTCATTGCTGATCTCCTAAAAATATCAGTTGTCTGGCTGTATACAGACCCCACTGACTTCCTGGAACAAGTTGTCAGGTCTTATGTAATAACAGATATTATTTTTATTTTATTTTATTTACAATGTGTTCCTCATTAGGTCCGGGCCATTTGAAATTAGTGCAGATCTGGAAGACTCTATGGAATTTGTAGATCCAAGCGGAGCCGGCGAAAGTGATGAGAGTGGAGATGAACACATAACCGATGAAGAGACAGATCTGGGAACGGACTGGGAGAACCTGCCAAGCCCCAAGTTCTGCGATATCCCCTCCCAGCCTCTGGAGATGTTGGACAGTCAGAGTACAATGATGTCTCAACCTATAGCCAGCAGTAGCGCCGGAGGTATGATCTCCTCTGCTGCCGCTTCAGTCACCTCGTGGTTTAAGGCATACACTGGTCATCGTTAACGGGAGGTGGATTGAAAGATTTACCTCTCCTTTTTAACTTTTTACCTTGGCAAGTTAAAGTCTGACATGTACAGAGAACGAATCTCTGCAACTGTGTTTCCTAGCTGTTTGATTTCCTTTTAATAGGGGAAGAACTTTGATCACTCAAATGATTGTGTGGAAATCAATATTGGAGCCTGTGCCCTGTAAGAAGAAATGGTTTCTTTTAGTCGAGAATATATCAACGCTCTGTAACATTTCCCAAGAAAGCAATCTTCCAAATATTGAAACAATTTTTAAAAATTTTGCACTAAAAAAAAAAAAAAAGCTGTTCAGCCAGTTACTTTGTTATATAGTTCTTTTGTGATTTGGACTTAATACATTGGGATTACTCTAGTTTTTGGCTTTGGAATTCTGCATTTGAAATTTGTTGATTGAGGAGCCAGAATTTAACTGATAGGTAACAAATGTATGCAAAAGCTCACCTACCTGCACAGAAAGTTTATGTCGCACTGTGATTACATCACTATCTTATGATAAACTATATTAGGCTGAGGAGGGGCTGCACTGCACAGCTTCACTGGCATGATTATCGAAAAGCTAGCTGTACATGCCAAACCTCAGCTCGGAACAGAAGATGATGAAATCTGTTTAATAATAACATGACGCATACGCGTACAGTTGTAACAAAGTCTGTGAACCTCAAGAAATTTTATATATGAATGGCTTATGGAATGTGATTTTTGTTTCTCTAATTCAATTATTTAAATTGCCTTATTTAAAGCCCAAATTTTACATCCAGTCAAAATTTTACTTTGTTTTATATCAGGGTTTGACAAATTTGCTTGGAATCTAGGAGCCAGCTAAAAAAGTTAGGAGTCAGAAAACGCGCCCGTCCCGCCAAGCGCCCGCATATGTAAACGGTATTCAAACCACACATGTGAGGTATCGCCGCGATCTTTAGAGCGAGAGCAATAATTCTAGCCATAGACCTCCTCTGTAACTCAAAACGTGCAACCTGTAGAATTTCTTAAACATCGCCTATCCTACGAGCGGAGGCAATTTTAAAGCGTGACATGTTGGTTATCAATTTACTCGGCGTAACATTATCTTTCACAATATGAAAAAAAATTGGGATAACTTTACTGTTGTCTTATTTTTTAATTAAAAAAAGTGTATTTTTTCCCAAAAAAAGTGCGCTTGCAACGATCGCCATTTTATTCTCTAGGGCAGGGATATGCAATTAGCGGACCTCCAGCTGTTGCAGAACTACAAGTCCCATGAGGCATAGCAAGACTCTGACAGCCTCAAGCATGACACCAAGAGGCAGAGGCATGATGGGACTTGTAGTTTTGCAACACCTGGAGGTCCGCTAATTGCATATGCCTGCTCTAGGGTGTTAGAATAAAAAATATATATATGTTTGGGGGTTCTAATTAGAGGGAAGAAGATGGCCGTGAAAACAGTGAAGAAAACACATTAGAACTGCTGTTTTACTTGTAATGCCAACAGCCACCACCAGATAGCGCGAGGTCACAGACGTAAGCTTGGGCCTTCACAAGTCTGCAAAGCCGCAGCCTCAATTACCGGCCGTCGTGGGCCCGCCGCACGATGTGGGGGCGCACGGAGACACAGGATCCTGTGCCTCCGTTCGCCCCCACCTCGCCCGCCGTGCGATCGCGGCGGGCCCGCGAGGGCCGGTAATTGAGTCCGCGGCCTTGTAGGCCGCAAAGCCGCGGCCTCAATTTCCGGCGGGCGCCAGGTCCCAATTTCTTGTGGCAATTGTGACCGGGCGCCTGAATATTGTCGAGCCCTGTTTTATATGGTGTTTGAAACATTAGAATCCCTGTTGAGCTTTTACTGTTTTTCCCCTCAATTGAACTTCCCCTCAATTACTGTCACAATAACTGTTTCACCAAGCAGACAATAGGGTAAAATATATATTTTATATAAAGTAGATGAAGCATTGACCCCTTATGTCTTTATTACTTTAATTGTGAGCAAGTTTAAAAAAATGTAATCAAAACATACAGCACTAATCAAATAATAAGCAGGTAAAACAAATCATGATATACATACCGTAAGTCCAAATAGATACCGTATTTATCGGGGTATAGCGCGCTCCCGCGTATAGCGCGCACCCCTAAAGTTGCCCCGAATTCCTGTGGAAAAATGTTTTTTTGTACTTAGTTTTGGTGTCTTGCATGGCGTCCATCGGCGGCCTCGTCGGGTCTGGCGTCCGTCTGCAGCTTCGGGTGTCCTCTTCGTCGGGTCTGGCGTCCGTCTGCAGCTTCGGGTGTCCTCTTCGTCGGGTCCGGCGTCCTTCCCGCTCGTTTTCCGCACCGAGTTTGAATACTGCGCCGACATATACAGAGCGCAGTACACTCGTGTATTGTCGGGCAGGCTCGGCAACTCTCGCGCTGATGTCCTGTATGTCCAGGACGTCAGCGCGAGAGGACCCGAGCCTGCCCGACAATACACGAGTGTACTGAGCTCGGTATATGTCGGCGCAGTATTCAAACTCGGCGCGGGAAAGCCGGGTATCAGCGTATACCGCGCACCCACGATTTTGCCCTGATTTTCAGGGCAAAAAAGTGCGCGGTATACGCCGATAAATACGGTACCTGTTTCTGCATGTGACAATCCCAAAGTGATAAACGAAATCTTCATCAGATTGTAACACCACGGAGATCCGCCACCTTATATTCATTAAAATACGCTTACCAAAGCCAATGGAGTAAAACTTTGCTTGTGTATCTGTATGGTCCCCGCCTGGGATAATGTGCACCTCTGGGTCTGATTTTGCCTTCATGGAAGCCTCATCTTTTACTCAGCCATAAGGCAAGGAGAGCGTCAAAAGAGCCACATACCACGACTACATTTTGTTTTTTTAAATACACCAAATTACTTACAATGTTAAAACATATAAGCGCTTAGCAGACAAAAGCCAGTTGCGGGGCTCGGGCTGCTTCCGGGCCACTTACAAAGGAATGAAGAGTCTATAATTGTTATCATATATGTATTTTAAATGATATAGATAGAATATCAACTAAAAGTCCATAAGAAACACATGATACAAATGTTATTTTACTCACTGAACTGTAACTCAATTTAGAACGTTTGCATCATGTGTTTTTTCTGAGTTGTTGGTTGATTTTCTCTCTCTATCATTTAAAATGCACATATGATAACAATTGTAGACCCTTCATTTCTTTTGTAAGTGGGCAAACTTACAATATCTGCAGGGGATCAAATAATAAACCCCCCCCCGAATGCATATCATGATTTGTGTTAATGTTGATTTGATTAGCGCTGTACTTTTTGATTCGTATGATGTACAATTTATATCTATTGATTTGCAGTTGCTGCACTTTCTCCGAGTGCGGTTTCTCCTCCTCCTTGATTTATAAGTATAAAAGATTTCCATCTAACCCTTGTACTACCATCAACGTATGTCATACATTGGCAGCAGCGAGGGATTGTATGCACACTCCTGGCTGCTACAACAGATGGGAGTGCTTGTATATCTGACTGTTGATTTTCAGATGGAAGTACTTTGGGCCATCAGATTGCTTCCACTGACTCCATAGTACATGGCGATTGGAAGGATTAATCCTAGGGTCAGTATTCTTTACATTTTAACTCTAAACGTATTCTTTAAGTGTTCTTAACCACTTAAGGACCGCCTCCTGCACATATACGGTGGCAGAATGGCACGGCTGGGCACAAGCATATACAGGTACGTCCTCTTTAAGTGCCCAGTCGCGGGTGCACGCCCAATACCCGGTCCGAAGCTCCATGACCGCAGGACCCGATCGCTGCTGGAGTCCCGCGATCGGTCCCCAGAGCTGAAGAACAGGGAGAGCTGTGTCTAAACACGTTTTTATTATGATTTTTTTTTTTTTGTAAACCTATAAAGAAATCTGAGTAGGGTATTTATTAAAACTTTCTATCACATAAGTATTTTATTTCTTTTAAAGTATAATGTAAATATGTATCCAGATGGACACTGATTGATGTAATGCAAATGGAGGGTGCAAAATGTGGTGCCAGCATTTTTTATTTTTTAATTAAAGCTTAAAGTGTTTGTTAATCCAACACTTCATATTCCAGATGCACTATATTACCAAAAGTATTGAGACACCTGCCTTTACATCAGTGTTTCTCAATTCCAGTCCTCAGGCCCCCCCCAACAGGTCAGGTTTTCAGGATTTCCATTATTTTGCACAGGTGATTTGATCAGTTTCACTGCCTTAGTAATCACCACAGCCTTTTCATCTGAGGGAAAACCTGACCTGTTGGGGGGGGCCTGAGGACTGGAATTGAGAAACACTGCTTTACATGAACGTTAACGCTCTGTTCACACCTAGACTTTTTTTTGCTTGCTGTAAGCCTCAGCTCTAAGGCTGGAGTCACACCTGTGCATTTTGCAGATTTGCACTACAGAACGTGTTCCATAGGAAACCATGTTAAATGGACTGTAGTGCAATTCTGCAAAAATACAAAAAGCACTAAAACTGCATAGGTGTGAATCTAACCCAAGGCCTGGTTCACACCTATGCAGGTTGCAGTTTGCATTTTTCAATGCATGTTTTTGATCCATTGAAGTCCATGGAACCAGAAAGAAGTTCCTGGCCCTTTCTATAAAATGCACAGATGTGAACTACATCCATAGGAAACCATGTTAAATGGACTGCAGTGCGTTTCTGCAAAAATTAATACGTACTAAAAAAAAAATGCATAGGTGTGAACCAGACCTCCAAACGGGCCAACAATACAAATCCCATTCATTTCAATGGCCCCTGTTCACAGCTGAGTGTTCTGTTGCCTGAAGCAAAATCACTGTCACTCAAAAAAGTACAGGAGCTTCTTTTTTGGCAGATTACAGGCATTTTACTGCTTTTACATTGGTGACCTTTTAACCTTGAAACTGCCTGTAAAATAGCAACGCCTAGATGTGAACAAAGCCGAAAGCCGGCTGTCAGTCAATTGTTTCAAATTTCCATCTGTCACATTTTCTGCCCTTGTTTTAACTTTGGATAGTAAAACATTTTTTTCTGACAGTAAATACCTTATATACTCGAATATAAGCCGAGGCACCTAATTTTACCACAAAAAAACTGGGAGAACGTATTGACTCGAGTATAAGCCTAGGATGTCCACCTGCATGCCTCACTGTGTCCATGACTAGACTGACGTTTAACATGGGAGTCTATAGAAAGGGTGCCCGGCTTTGAAAAATCGGTGCTCCCCGGCCGTAGTCCCCCAGACAGCAAACTTTGCACACTTGTAGAGGAGAACTGGGGCTACATGTGTGCCGAGGTTCAGGTCCCCAAAGTTACTGGAGAAATGACCGGTTAACATGGGAGTCTATGGAAGGGGGACCGACTTTGAAAAATCGATGTTCACCGGCCATAGGTCCCCCGGACAACAAACTTTGCACACTTGTAGAGGAAGAATGGGGCTATGTGCCAAGGGGACCTACGGCCAGCTGGCACCAGCTCCCCAGAGTCTGGGAGATCAGGCACAAAAAGGGTGACTCGAGTATAAGCCGATGGGGGCATTTTCAGCAGAACAAAATGTGCTGAAAAACTCAGCTTATACTGGAGTATGTACGATACCTTATATAGCCCACTTAATGTTTTTTGTCTGGTAATTAGCCATATAATATGAGGTCAAAACTTAAGACTTTTAATTTGTATCAGTCAGGCCCTTGCACTACATGGTTTTGGTAAATCTGAAGGAAATCCGACAACAAAAGTTGTATAGTCCGTAGGGTTGAATATTGAGTTGGCCACACCTTTGCAGCTATAACAGCTTCAACTCTTCGGGGAAGGCTGTCCGCAAGGTTTGACCATTCTTCCAGAAGTGCATTTGTGAGGTCAGGCACTGATGTTGGATGAGAAGGCCTGGCTCGCAGTCTTTGCTCTAATTCATGGGTCTTCAAACTACGGCCCTCCAGTTGTTCAGGAACTACAATTCCCATCATGCCTAGTCATGTCTGTGTGTTACAATGCCTCGCGGGATGTGTAGTTCTACAACAGCTGGAGGGCCGTAGTTTGAGGATCTCCGCTCTAATTCATCCCAAAGGTGTTCTACTGGGTTGAGGTCAGGACTCTGTGCAGGCCAGTCAATTTCCTCCACCTCAAACTCGCTCATTCATGTCTTTATGGACCTTGCTTTGTACACTGGTGAGCAGTCATATTGGAACAGGAAGGGGCTGTCCCCAAACTATTCCTAAAAAGTTGAGAGCATGAAATTGTCCAAAAATGTCTTAGTATGCTGAAGCCTTAAAGGGGTTGTAAAGGTAAAAGTTTTTTCACCTTAATGCAGGGTTTCTCAATTCCAGTCCTCAGGCCCCCCCAACAGGTCAGGTTTTCAGGATTTCCCTCAGATGAAAAGGCTGTGGTGATTACTAAGGCAGTGAAACTGATCAAATCACCTGTGCAAAATAATGGAAATCCTGAAAACCTGACCTGTTGGGGGGGGGGGGGGGGGCCCTGAGGACTGGAATTGAGAAACACTGCCTTAATGCATCCTATGCATTAAGGTGAAAAAACATCTGATGGTAACGCCCCCCCATCCCCCCCCCGAGCCCCCGTTTTACTTACCTGACCGTTCGAAATTCCCGGGCGCGTTCACGTGATGTTCTTGGTTTCCCAGCCTGGCCGTATTGATAGCAGCGCAGCCATTGGCTGGCGCTGCTGTCAATCACAGCGGATGACGCGGCGTGCCGGGGCCGAGTGATACAGTCGGCGGCTATGGCCGCCGATGTATCACGGGAGCGCGCTCGCAAAAGCTTTCCACCATGCGAGGGAGCTCGCATGAACGTGGAAAGCTTTTGCGAGGAGGAGCCGAGACAGCCGCCGAGGGACCCCAGAAGACGTGGATCGGGGTCACTCTGTGCAAAACTAACTGCACAGCGGAGGCAAGTATAACTTGTTTGTTATTTAAAAAAAAAAAAAAACATTTCTGCCTTTAGTGTCCCTTTAAGAGTTCCCTTCACTGGAACCAAGGGGCAAAGGCCCCCCCCCCCCACCAATGATTTGGAACAGTGCACAAAGCAAGGTTCATAAAGACAGACATGTCCTGCTGCACAACCATTCACTGGTAAGCTCAGTGTGCTGCAGCTTCTCCTCCCTCCAGAATATAGGGAATGTGATCACTTCTAAAAAAGGGTATTTCTAATGCTTCTTTATATCTATACAAACATTTTTTGCCTATCATTTCTATTTTAAACGGAAACGGAATTGGTTGGCTAACAAGGAGATCATTTATAATCACTGATTGGCTACATGCACAGCTGCACCAGATTTTGCACTCTGATTGTAGTAAATCAACCCATTACTGTCAAGTACCTGATGCTGCAAACATTTTTCTGCCCATCGAGGCATTGATGGCCTCTGGTCAGCAGGTCAGGAACGGTCAGTCTTTCATGGAAAAGGTGTGATCCCTTCTGTAAAACTAGAATAACCTCCTTTATCGGCAGTAACCAGAATCTTTCTATAATTGCTGATCATACCAGTTTAACTGAAGGTATTTGTCCCATTGCTGTACCTAAACCTGTATAGGATGGTGTAGCTTTTCTGCCATGTTTTACTTGAATGGCCTGGTGCAGATTGCACTATGGTTCTTCAATTCCAATGACCAGGTCAGAGACTTAACCTATTTCTCAAATACAGAATTCTTGTGTGGCTGAGCTATGCTGTTTATCTCCAATATTTGAATCATTACAGTGAAGTATCGGGCAGTTTTTTGTTGATTTTATTCCTGCATTTTTTGCATCATTGTCTTATTGTATGGCCCCAAGAGTTTGGAGTTTTAGACTATGACTTTCTAGAGCAGAGCTTCCCCCTAGGCCCTAGGGCATGGAGTCCCGACCAGGCAGCACAGCAGAACTGTACTAGCTTGTTAGTTGTAGTAAGATTT
This sequence comes from Rana temporaria, assembly GCF_905171775.1. NCBI lineage: Eukaryota > Metazoa > Chordata > Amphibia > Anura > Ranidae > Rana > Rana temporaria. Next base: position 37,139,040 of record NC_053501.1, on the reverse strand, counting down.
TGGAGTTGGAATGCGGACGCTTGCCCCAAACATAATACTATACATTTTGGGCCATTTTACACCTATGTGTATATTTATAGGCAGCTTACTGTATATACTCGAATATAAGCCGAGGCACCTAATTTTACCACAAAAAAAGAGAGCCTATTGACTCGAGTATAAGCCTAGGGTGTTTATCTGCATGCCTCACTGTGCCCATGCCTAGACTGACGTTTAACATGGGAGTCTATGGAAGGGGTGCCTGGCTTTATATAAAAAAAAAAAAAAATCTGTGCTCCCCAGCCAACAAACTTTGCACACTTGTAGAGGAGAAATGGGGCTACATGTGTGCCAAGCTCCGGATCCAGGGGACCTACGACTGGCTGGTACCGGGTCACCAAAGTCACTGGAGAAATGACCGTTTAACATGGGAGTCTATGGAAGAGGTGCCTGGCTTTGAAAAATCGGTGCTCCCCGGCCGTAGGGCCCCCGGACAACAAACTTTGCCCACTTGTAGAGGAGGAGTGGGGCTAGATGTGTGCCAAGTCCATGGGACCTACGGCCGCCACGTACCGGGTACCCAAAGTACGGGAAATCAGGCACAAAAAGGTGACTTGAGTATAACCCGGGGGGGGGGGGCATTTTCAGCACAAAAAAAGTGCTGAAAAACTCGGCTTATACTTGAGTATATACGGTACTCGTTTACAAGGCTCATAACAACTTTTTATTTTTTGGGGCCTAATGCACTCCACGAAAAATTGTCCGAACGAACTTTAGAAAAACGAAAGTTCTGTCATGAGCGCAAACGATATTGCCATCATGTAAATGACCGATAAATCGTTCAGTGGACATAAAAAAAATGTGGTTCTTTTTTTTTTACATATACCTAGTGCAGAAAGTTCGGACGGGAAACACATTAACTTTCCGATTTATCGTTCGTTCAGTAGAAAATTTGCAAACTTGTCCTTCGTTTTTTCGGCTCAAAAATGTCCAGACAATTATCGATTTTGTGCCCATTAACTGTTCGAAAAACGAACGAACTGTCTAAACGACCGATTTTCACCGATTTTTCATATAGTGTACGGCCAGCATAAGTAGTGCACCACGAGACACAGTGCTTTCACTTCTCTCCCTTGTGGTGGGCTGGAGGTACAAGTAAACACTAACAATGAACCTCTCTTTTTGTGAATTTGGGTCATACGACGTCCGCCCAGGATAGGACGTCATTCGATTATGGGCTGGTAATGAAGTGGTAAAATGTCCCTGCCTGCTTACCCTTTTTTTTTCTGCACTGTAAAACTGAGCTGCACAGTTCAGCCTACAATAGCAGGCTGGTATGACATCCTCCTATGCCAACCAATAAAGAAGCCCAATTATAGGTGCCAGTAAAGGACTGTTGGACAGGTGAGTATTAACACTTTAATTGATGTTAGTTTAGGTCATGAATGCTCTAGTCTACAGTCGCACACAACATACAGTGCTTTCACCTGAAAGCACTTCAAGTGATTTTAAAAAGATTTTTTTTTAAACAAACATGTCTATACATACAAGCTCTATGCAATGGAATTGCAAACCTTTTTTCGGGTCCGCCGCCAGTGCAATCTCCCCTGCTGAGCTATTGTATTCCGACACGGTGATTCATTCATGAGCCTTCAACAGAAGCCAGCCTGACTGCAATACACAAAGGCCCAATGTAGGCCCGTTCCTATTGACCGGGCTGACATTCTACCCTTGTGAACTAGCGGTGACAGAGGGTATGAAAAATGTTACGATTTTATAGCAGGGTGTTTTTCCCCCTCATCCTTCTCTCTAGCCGTCTTTCTTGTTCTTCCTCTAATGCCATGTACACACGATCGGAATTTGTCGGAAAAACCTTGGATGGTTTTTCCAACGGAATTCTGCTCATGCTTGGCTTGCATACACACGGTCACACAAGTTCTCTAAACTTTCGACCTTCAAGAACGCGGGGACCTACAACACTACGACGAGCCGAGAAAATGAAGTTCAATGCTTCCAAGCATGCATCGAATTATTTCCGAGCATGCGTAGGAATTTTGCGCGTCGGAATTGCTACAGACGATCAGAATTTCTGATAGGAACTTTTTCCGTCTGAAAAATGGAGAACCTGCTCTCAAGCTTTTGTTGGCAAAAATTCCGACAGCAAAAGTCTGATGGAGCATACACAGGGTCGGAATTTCCAACCAAAAGCTCACATCGGACTTTCCGATCGTTTGTGTACGCTGCATTATTCTTGCTCTCCCTCCCCCCTCCCCTTTCCATGTAGTCTCTATTTTTAATCCTTCTCTTACTCCTTGGCGGGGGGTGGGGGGGAGTTCTGATCAGCCAACTTAGGTGCTCTTAAACAAAGCCATTTGCTGATCTGAGAACTGTAGTGGGGACTTTTAATGGCATCTATAATCACAGGTCTCCAGCTTCACTGTGTCTCTGACTTTGTGGTGTCAGAGACCTATGCCGAAATCAGGAGATAGTGTCTCCTTCAGCCACTCCCACTTCACATTCCTCACCTGTCAGCTGACCTCTAGTCTCTGCCCCCCAGCCATGCCGCGAACCGAATGAGTGGCTGCGAAAGAGACCAAGTGGGCAGCCGCAAAAAGGCTGGGAGAGCGGTGCAGGCTTCAGGAACAGCCCGAGATTTGGTGACCCCTGGCAAATCATCATTCGACCCCCAGGTTGAGAACCACTGCCCTAGAATATCTAGCAGTTCACTGGCACCTGGTCTCTACTACTCTGCCTAGACACACGGTTTCAGACAGTTATGCATCTTCACTGTTGGTGGTCTTTTTTCCCTCGGCAGCCAATCGCCTCATCCCCACCACACTCTGGTGTATGGACTGCATGCAGCTGATCCAAAAATGTACTAATTTAGTGCACCAAAACCATTTTTTTTTTGGGCAACACACCACAATGAGTACAATTGTTGAATGCCGCTCAAAATGAATAGCAACGCCAGTAATATGCATTACCGGAGGTAGGAACACTGGTAGAGTGAATCAGGCCAAAGTAAAGACTTTTGGATTAAGAGTACAGCTTTAACTAAAATTATATCCTTTTTCTTGGGGCTTGTCTGCAGGATCCTGACATAGCACCACTGGGCACAGGTGAAATGCTTTGCCAACTCCTGTTAAAATAAATAAAATTACTTTATTCCTTGCAAAAATATGCACTTATTTCTCCTCCCCCCTATTCTTCAAAGGCAGCAGTGCTCTCTCCTCAAAACTTACATTTACATTGATTGTATTGGCCTCAACGGCCAGAAGTGCTTTTTCTGCCCTTATTTCTGGGGCAGGAAACAGGCATCAGAACCTATTATGAAGGAAATCTTGCTAGCAGGGACTCCACAGTTAAAACCTGAAGGAAAAGAAAAACGAGTGTACCACACCAAAAGGTTTCACATTCCAGATTTCTTTAATCATAAATCAGATAAAAAGTAAAAATTTTAGCAGTTCTGACAATATCCCCATTATTGGGGTAAAATTGACACCTCTGGAAAAATTCAGTGAACTCTCTTCTAAACAAACCAAATAAAAAGCCAGCTGTAAATCACAATTTAATTGGAATCCATGTTCTTTCTGCTGGAAAGCAGACAAGTGCCCAGTCCTGGAGAAAACCTACTATTCCCTTAGAGCAGAGGTGTCAAACAAAAGGCCCACGGGCCGAATATGGCCCTCCAGGCCATTTAATGTGGCCCTCGCACCCCCAGCCCTCCTCTGGTCCTCTTCCAGACGCTCACTTTCTGCTTTCCAACAGCAGCATAAGGAAAGGGGGTGCACTGTGATGTAAAGGAGAGTGGGGGACTCAACTTCTGATGGTGGGGTGGCTCTTGACATCTAATGTAAGAGAAGGGGATGTGCTGGACACCTAATCTTACAGATACAACCGGCCCTTTTGAAGGAAATCATAATGCTGATGCGGCCCACAATGAAATTGCGTTTGACACCCCTGCCTTAGAGGAACGCCGGGTAGTATCAAACCCAAAAATGTAACATTGCAGCTAACCAATTATTAGCTGTGGTGGCTGCATTCCATTTCTCTTTAGGCTTTTCTCCATGTGATATGGCCAATTACACTCCTGTATTAGGCTGAATTTACACCTATGCAGTTTTAGTGCGGTTTGCATTTTGCGCTAATGTCCATTTAACACAGTTTCCTACAGAAATATGCAAAAATGCACAAAAAATGCATAAGTGCGAATACAGCCTTAATGGGTCCCCACACTGGATGAAGGAGCACAGGGACAGCAGAATGGTCGGGGGAGCTGCCAATATTAAATAACAGATTTAGATACATTAACAACTTGAAGTCCAACTCACTATATTTGGTTACAGTACATTTGTAGGATAAAGATAGTTAATGAATACTGTAAGCACCCCTGCAAGTGTTAAATGCTGTTACATCCCTAAACTGATACATCTGGAAGAGCGCTTGTTCTTTTGAAAACCACTTACTTAACGAAAAGCCTAGGAGTAGAAAACTAAGGCAATCATCACATCTAAAAATTGGTAAGCTGCAATATAATAAAATGTTTGCGTTTAATACTGCTTTAAATCTTGTATTAAAATATCTATGACTTGAGACAATGGCATCCATTTTGCATGATAAAAATTGTTTTAAAGACAACATTTGGGACGTTCGACAACACACTATGGAATAGCAGATTTTGACTACAGCTTTCTCCCCAATTTTAGCTTTCTTATTTGCACCTTTGCTATCGGTGTCCTAGCCCAGTGACCACTGGTTACCCCTTCTGCTGGCTTTTGAACCAGGGCAGAAAAGACAACAAAGAAGCAGAAAACTTGTTTATTTTATTCTGTCACCGCCTCACTTCTATTCTTTCCAAGTCAAAAATTGCATTGTGACCCTCCTGTCATATGTGCCACTTATACCAGGAGGCATGAACTTAAGATTCACACATTGGGGTTCATTTATTAAAACAGGAGTGCACAAAATCTGGTGCTGCTCTGGCTACCATGCACAGATGCACCAGGACTTTGCACTCTCCAGCTTGAGTAAAATAAACCCATGCTGGAGGGAGGACCCAATGCTGCATTATCAGAAGTCAATCTGAAAAAAACTGGGAGAAGATAGCGGGTTCCTAATGACCTAGAAGTGGAGATTGCAGCACAGAACAAGAAGTCCAATAGAACGTTTGAGGTGCTGAGTGCAAGAATGTGAATGGCAGATAACCCATAAGCAAAAGGGGGGGGGGGGGGGGGTAGAGTACCTTACTTTGGCTTCATATCAATATTTTGTAATTTACTACCAAGCAGAGCTCAGACTGAGGGAGGCAGAAGGAGCACAAGAAGCCAGTAGTGATGCAATACACCGATAATGAGAAAAAGGAGTAGTGACAGAACAGACTTAAGCCTCGTATAGACGATCGGACTTCCATCTGACTTTTCCGTGGATTTTTGTCCCAAGAGGCGTTAGCCGTGAACTTGGCATGCATACACACAGCAGAATATTTTCAGCCCACAAATGTAGTGACATAATAGATGTACTACATGGTTTTTCTGCTCTTTAGTGCCACCCGTTGGGGCAACTTCTGATAAGGCTGTCTTATGGTTAGCATTAGTTCTGAGAATGCGCGTTTATACTTTGTGTGTACACAAGTCCATCGGACTAAAATCCAATCGGACACATTTGTTGTCGGAAAGTTTGAGAGCATTCACAAGCGAACGTTTGTCAATGGAAATTCCGACCAAAATTGTCCCATGGCGCATACAGACTGTCAGATTATCCAATAAAACACTGTTGTTGTCGGAAAGTCCGATTGTGTGTGTGTGTGTGTGTGTGTGTGTGTGATTTACTAAAACTGGACTGTGCAAAATCTGATGCAGCTCTCCATAGGAACCAGCTTTCAGTTTTTATTTTCAAAGCTTAAATTGTACAAGCCGACAGTGGATGCCGAATGGCTACCATGCACGAGTGCACCAGTTTTAGTAAATCTTTCCCAGTGTGTCGCTTCTCCTTTCACTGTCCACACACGGTGGGGGTACAGAGAAAATTGATAAATGTCGGCAAAGAAAAAAAAAAAATTTGCTTTCCTGCCTTTTGCCAAACAGGGTTGTGGAGAGGGGCAAAGCAGGACAAGATGAAAAAAGGACAAATCTTTTGCCAGGTAAACTGGTGCCTTGTATAAATTCCATCTGTGTATTCAGCAGTTTGTCAGCTATGGGATTTTGTGGTGTAAGGTTTGGCCTGCACTGGCACCCCATGCAAAATAAAAAGGGTCATCTAAAGTGTTATACTAAACGCAGGACCCTGCATTCACTATACGGTCTCCCACAGAATATGGAAATGCAATTACTTTCTTTGTATATCTAAACTGCCAAATACCTTTTCTCAGCAGTATATAGCAGTCTTGCGATTTTTATCAATTCTCGGTGAAGCTTGTAGGATAAGTTTTCATACTGCACTGAGCTGTCCCATGAGGCTGCAGAGCTCCTTACACTTTGGACAGAGGCAATTGGCCCTGTGCTAATCACATGTACTCTCCCAAGGGGAAAAAATAACCGCTCTAACAATACACTCCAAACTGAGCATGTGCAGCCTGACTCCAAAGGCTCTGTCTCATCCGGACATGTTTTGAAGTCTGTTTGAATCCTGTATGCACAGATCTTCCACTGTCTTTTTACACAATGCAGAGGATTAACCCCTTCGGTTCCAGAGTATAACAAGCATGCTTTACTGCATATACAGACCGATTTTACTGTTGTGAGTTTTGTAACACTTTAATACAACACACAAACATGCAACACACTGCATAGGTGTGGTGTCAGCCATTTAAAATCAAGTCTAGCCAAGATTACCCCATCTGCAAGGTGACAATATCTCTAGAACATTCAGTTCACTACAAAGTGAGTAGCATTACTTTACCTGTTGATCCTGCCAATATAGTGGTACCTTGGATTAAGAGCATAATTCGTTCCAGAAGAATGCTTGTAATCCAAAGCGTATATCAAAGAGTGTTTCCCCATAGGAAATAATGTAAACTCAGATAATCTGTTCCAGTGGCACTGCTAGTGTATGTAGTATCGCATGTAACCAGGGAGTGTGGGGGGCACGCCAGAGACATTCGCAAAGGCTTGGGAAAGGAGGGTTTGCAAACGTCTCAGAGTGTCACGGGCACCCACCGCCCCTCTGGTCAAATGCAGTACTGCGCAGAGGCTTGAATGTTGCTCGTTTTGCCAGACAATGCTCGCAAACTGAGTCCGGATTAAATATATATTATAATTATATATAAATTAAAAGAAAAAATACCTCATATTGCAAAAGGCTCATAAACCATGTTAATCGCAATCCGAGGTATTACTGTATACAGACAAAAAAAAAAAATGTTGTACTTGCCATAAAATACCTTCTTGAGTTTGAGGTTCCTGTAGCTCTCTATACACTTCATGATTATGTGGCGGTATATCTTCATTATAAAAATAAGGAGAGTGCAATGTCTAGCAATGAAGAAGGCTCGAAACCCTTACAACCTCTGCCAGTTGTGATGCTGCCTGTGTCAAGACTTTCCCTCAGTGAAACCAAGGTCACCCAAAGTGCAAAATTTACTCTAGTGGAGCCAAAGATGGCAAAAAAAAAAAAAAAAAAACATTAAATCAGACAAAAGATTCTATTACTTTGACCAATATTAAAACGAAAAGAAAGAATTTGCCTACAATATGCATGCCACCCCCCATAATTCACACCAATGGCCACACACAGGAGCAAAAAATCAAGCCCCTCCCTAATGACAGTAGGAGGGGGGGGGGAGTGACCATCAAAAAGCAGGTTTTCAAATTCTGCATTGAAAAAATTATTAATAAAAAAAAAAAAAAAAGAAAAAGAAAAAAAGCAAGAGTTGTATCTCTCCTCTCACCCATTTGATTCAAAAACAAACAAGCTTCTAGTCAGCACGTTAAACAAACAAAAAAATAAATAAGAAGTATTCCAAAGACACAGCTGTAAAGTAAACACAAAACACATACAATTTTAGAAACACACACATCTGACTGATGCCTCATATGCAATCTCTCATTAACAGGGCACAAGAGCTCCTGGCAGAGAGCATACAGGTTTAAAATACAGTTCGGTGCATCTAGTTTTATGACCCATGATCACTGCTTTAACACAGCATTGTTTAAACACAGGTCAAAAAAAAAAAAAAAAAAAAAAATCAGACTCAAGCAGCCGATTGGATAACAAAAAGGCAGCCGCACATAATTCTGCTCACTCCTGTCAGCATGTCGCTTGGGTTTGCCTTCCTTTTTCCAATCAGAGCACTGCTGTACAAGAGATTACAGGAGGCCTAGGTCATGAAAGTCAGGTACTTATGTGCCAACTTATTATTTTTTTTTTTTTAATGCAACCATTAACTCTAAATCTCCCCCAAGCAAACCACACATTGGTTTAGTGAATCTTGGCTACACAGTTTCCAAGCTGTATTAGTTCTGACCCTCAGTTTGTCAGAGCGGCACCATACATCCCCAACAGGCAACATAGGGCCAGGTCCGGCACGTCAACTGGTCACTGGACGCCGCAGTCTAGGAACAAAAGACAATCTAAAGCTGGCCATCAAGAAGATCTATCTAGATGCCAGCTGTCAAAATACTTAACCACATTCTGCCAGGCCTATAGCAAAAATGACAGCCAGGCTGTGGCCTTCCCATTCTGATTGGACATCATATAACGTCCTTCAGAACATGCCACTTGTGCGGTAAAGAACCTATGACGTAGGCTCTTTATGTGATCAGCTGTGTCCAATCACAGTGTAACTAGGAAGTGACGTTTTTTGTCATTCCTCTACTCACGCCGACAGCACATGTGTAGAGGAGAACCGATAAGCAGCTTTCATGACGGGGGATCTGCAAGGATCATCAGTGATACCCAGCAGAGCCCATTAGTGATTCCCACCAGTGCTCATCAGTTCTGCCTACTAGGGGTGCAACGGATCGTGCCCGATCCGCAATCCGAACGGGTTGACCTGTTCGGATCGGCACAGTATGCGATCCGCGGAACTTAGGAAAGGCCGCGGCTTCGGCCTAGCTCCGGAGCGGTCGGCCATCTTGGTACACTCGGCGGCGGTGCGCGCCGACGTCATCACCCCTCCCTCTGCTCGTGGATCTTTTCTATTCTGCAAGAGCGCGCTGACTCTGCATGCAACCTGAGTACAGTGAGACGGACCGAGTACATCAGTACAGTCAGTTGGCTAATGGCTATTACAGTGGGGAAAAATGGCTATACACACACCGTGTTACTGTTTACTAGTGTGGGGGCAATGTTGGCTATGACTATTATTACAGTGGCAAAAATGGCAATTACAGTGTTACTGGTTTACTAGTGTGGGGGCAATGTTGGCTATGGCTATTAATAATAGCCATAGCCAACATTGCCCCCACACTAGTAAAACAGTAACACTGTAATTGCCATTTTCCCCACGGTAATGGTCCCAAAAATGTGTCAAAATTGTCCGATGTGTCCGCCATAATGTCGCGGTCACGGGAAAAAAAAAAAAAAAAAAAAAAAAAAAAAAAAATCGCTGATCGCCGCCATTAGTAGTAAAAAAATTTTTTTTTATAAAAATGTAAAAAGACAAAACTTTTGTTTGTCTTGTGTTTTTTTTTTTTTTTACTGAGTCGAAAATGATCCGATCCGTGACTCCTGATCCGAGGATCGATCCGTGAGTTTTTTGATCCGTTGCACCCCTACTGCCTACTCATCTGTGCTGCCCATCAGTGCTGCATATTAGTGCTGCCTTATGAGCACACATTAGTGAAGGTGAAAAATTACTTACAGAATTTTATCAAAAAAAAAAAGTATTATTTTTTTCAAAGCTGAACTAAGCTGCAGCTCTTTGTGTCAATTCAGACACAAAGCTGCAGCTCGACCGTTCCCACTCTCTCCCGATTGGCTAACTGACTTTGGTTGACAGCAGCGGGAGCCAATGACACCGCTGCTGTGTCTCAGCCAAGCAAGAGGGAGAGTCACAGACGGCTGAGACACTCGCAGACATCGCTGGACAGAGATGAGGCTCCAGTATTAGGGGGGCCAAGGGGGGACTGCTGCACACAGAAAGCGTTTTACGCTAATGCATAGAATGCCTTAAGATTTAAAAAAAAAACACAAACACACACTTCTGACTTTACAAACCCTTTAAACAGCATCGGCATTTGACTGGATGCAGGCACTGTTCAGCTGACAATTTTATCAACAGCTCTTTTCATTTTTAAAATCAATATCGGGCAGCATCAGCCGGTTCAATAGAGACCAGGTGACATCCGGCCTGTGTGTACGCCCGCCGGTCCGACAGAAGCCGTCCATTCATGACTGAAAAATGGTCTGCCGATTGGCACAAGATCCACGCTCCTCAGAGCGCTGACCGGAGAGTTCTGGCGGGGGCGCCCCCCCCGTCAGAACACAATAGTACATTATTCTCCCCTGCTGAGCCAACATCAGATTGTTAGTACAGAGGCTCCTCCTGTTTTATTATTTCTTTTTGTTTTTTTCCCCTCGCTCAACCCAGTAGGCTGATCGAAAGAACTGGATAGTGCCATAGCTTCTTAATACAACTTAGGGTGGGGGTGTGTTGGGGAGAACTAATTATACAGCTAGGGAAAGAGGGGGAAAAAAAAACACACACCTAAGACTTTGTTATCAATAAACCTGTTTCAGGGGTCTGAAAATTATATATACATATATACACACACATACATGCATACACATCCCAAATGTGCATGTATCCTTTTACTTACAATGGTTTTAGGGTATGTGGTCATTTTGGATCCTAAATACAGAGTGGAGTTTCTCAATTACTTAAGGTTGCATACGTATTCAAGTTTTAACAATTCTGCCTTTAAAACTGTTTTAATGTTTCCATAAGTGTACATCTAGATTACTGAATACAATCCAGAGAAGGAAATGAACCAGCACACCTTACAATACAAGGATTTGTGTTTGGTACAAATATAAAAAGTGCAAAACCAAAAAAAATAAAATAAAAATGAATACAAAAAAAAAATAAAACCTGAACACAAAAAGTTGACAAAATGTCAAATCCATACAAATCAGCGAGATTCAGGATGCACATTTTTATTGAATTAAAGACAAATTCCTCCTTTTACAGTCAGCCACTATACAATAGATCACCTCATATTCACTTATCACAGTATTCCAGACACTTGTGCCAATCAGATTATGCTGCCGTCCAGTTAAACCATATAATAAACACTTTAAATGCTTCAAGCCCTGTATATTTTTTTTTAAAAAGAAAAAAAAAAAACAAACACACACAAACACAGGATATAGAGAATCAACAAGACAAATAAAGGAAAAAACAAATACATACACTCGCACAACACACGCCCACCTGTAGCCACAAAACTTTCAGATCTGCATTGTAAAGATTAGGTTGCGTCAGTTAGCAATAGATTTTTTTATGTACACCTATTAGTTATTTACATAAAAGGGCTAATTATCCAGTTGAAGAAATAAAAAAACCAAAGTAAAGGCTCTTGCGTCAAAGTATGTGCAGTTTCATATCCCCATGAATATGTACAATGTAAACAGCATGGGGTACGAAGGTCCTCCTCGACAAGACCAATACCATTTTAATCCTCTTCAAATTCCAATTCCGACTTCTTGCAAACTGTTCGGTTAAGGCTGTGGAAAGCAGGCACCCAACGATTGTCATGAAGCCCCACCTTACAGCCCCGACTATCTTTTTGAGACATGTGGCAGCACATCCAAAAACCAGGGCCATATGGCAAGGCTTGGCAGTAAGGTTTGGGGTGCCAAAGGCAGAGAGACACGTCACCTTTTGCGTACTTTTTCTTGCACTGTTTGCAAGGGTCATCTTTGTAGCGAGGATCCCGGACCCACAGCGAGTCGCACGGTCGAATGTCGTAATGTTCGATGATAAATTTAAAGTAGCAAGAGGTACATTTTAGGGCTGCCAGGGTTCGTGTGGGAAGATAACGAAAGATCTTCACCAGTATGTGGTGGGGCAAAAATGCCATGTACTGCTGAGGCTCCAACAGCTGTTGAATTTTGAATCTGGTCTCGAGGAAATCATGCGACACCTGTCTCTTTACAGAGCAGGAGTCAAGTACCTGAGTTACGTTTCCAAGTGAAGATATAGTGACTGAGTATTGTGCAATCATTGAGCTATTCTGCAAACACAGAGTATTGTCAAATGACCTTTTCTCCTGGTTCTCTGCCCCAGACTTCACTTCTGGACTGAAGTGTCCATGTGCACGTTTTGAACCTTTTTGATCATTTGGAAAAAATATTTTCCCTGGAGAAGTGTCCCCAGTTAAAGCTTTATCCTGTATGTGCCCTCTTTTCTGTTGTGACATAGTGTTCATTAATACACTGGCAGCCTTAAGAGAGGTGGAGTCAGAAGACGCCTCCACTTTTTTATCATCCACTTGGTCATTGGGAGTCGGACTCTCAAATGAATTCGGGACACATTCGACAGCTTTTATACAGACAGAAATTGAAAATTTACAAGGATCCACAGTTACCGCAATATCACCCTTGCATCCTAATTTTAAATAAGTCTCCTTGACAAACTCCAAGCCTACACTGGCCACGAAACAGTCTTCTACAGGTGGCAGATCTTGGGGCTTAGCTGAAGGATGATTTTCCCATGATTTCACAGAACAAAGGTCTTCCTTATTTTGCAGGATATTGTTCTCCATAGCAGAAGCAGCAAGTTCTTGATCAGGGTCAAGAGCAGTGGAAGGCTTGGATGGATGGCTAGCATTTTGTTGCATGCCACTGGCAAGCAACATTCGTCCAACATGCCTCCTTAAGCTGTTGCTTCTTGAAAGTCCACCGGACTCCCGCTCACTCTGGTGCTTCAAACACTCAGACTCCAGTTTCGCAACCATTTCCAAGACACATACAGATTCCAGTTCTGACTGCTCAGAATGTTCTTTATCAGAAGCAGCTTCATTGGCTTCAAGCGCCATCAAGGAAACACTCGGGTGGCCACATTTTGAAAGTCCAACACACTTCGAAGGATGCGCAATGCTGAAAGGTTTTGTACAGTCTGAAAGTAACACACTTGCCCTTTCCTCTAGAAAAGATACCATTTCGATTACAGAAAGAGGGCGAGAGGGAAGAATTCCATCATCAGTGACAAAAATAGAGCAGTTTTCAACTCCACTCGGGAAAGACTCCGGTAGGAGGCACATTTTATGCACCTCATGCACCTTCTCCAAGTGATTCTTTCCACGTTTTAGGTCAGATTTCTTTCGACGTTTAGCAGCTCTTCCACTCATGTCCCCAGTGCTTTTTAGCTTCATCGAGTTGTTCCTGTTACTGCAGTGATGTGATGCAAAGAAGGCAATCTTTTCCTTGGTATTGCCAGGCTTTATAAGTACACAGCTGTCCAAGTGGCACCCCTCATCATCACCTTGGTGAATTTCATTTGGAACGTTCTTTGAACGCATCTCAAAGTCGTTAGATGGGCTCACTGCAGCGGTATTGCACATAGTGTTCTGAGATATAGTCCCCAGAGGTTTGCGACCTTGATTATCATTAGAGGGTAAACATTTCTTGGTTGCACCATTACACTGTTCTTCCTTGGCTAAGCTTTGGTTGTTCAGATGCATGCCTTTATTTGACCTTAAGTCTAGAACAGCGGCTTCTTTTTTCTGTAGCTTGTGATATGGCTTTAAAGGCATTCCAGAAGCCCTGCAAGGGAAATGAGTGAGAGATCAGACATAATGGAATAATAATTTAAACAAGATTTGTGATAGAACAAGATACATAAAGCTAAAAACCAAACTCCAGGCAAAATCTTTTTCAAAAAAGAGTGGGGAAGAGCAACAACCATTTGTCAAGTTTTTATTGCCAATTATCTGTTAAACCCCTGTCCCTCAACTTTCTGCCCCATTGAGTTTAGGACAAAAAACACAGACACATAAAGACACACAACTACACAGTGACACCAGGAGAAGACAATAAAAGCAAAATATGCTTTATTCCAGGGATAGTCAACCAGTCGATCACGATCTACCCATAGACAGCCGATGGGTCAATTGTGAGCGCTTTCCTGTTTTTGCCAGTTCTTCCCCCTCAGCTTCCACTGCAGAACAAAGAACATGCAGCACAGGATTAGACAGAGGGTGGAAGTTAACACCGGCACCTCACCGTCCCCCAGTCCAGTGCTGCCTCACACTCTCCACTCTGCTGTACATTCGTTGTAAGGTAGGAGGATGCTACCTAGACACTGCTGTGTTACCCCCCCCAGCAGAGGACTCTAGTGTGGGGGCAGATGAGCTGCTATGGGGCTAGGGGGGTAACTTGAAGCGTCGCAGAGGAAACTGCAGCGCATGTGTTCCTTATGCCAGGGTTGGATTACTATTTTTTTTTTAAAGGGCAGAAATATTCCATCTTGCTCTCCGACACAGATATTGGAATTAAGGGCAAATATCAGCAAGAGGAAAGACAGAAATATTTACCCAAACAGAAGATAACAGAATTAATAATTACAATACAGGACGCAGGCTTCAAAATCACTACAACTAGATTATATGTAGCCTACTTCAGATGATTGGACACGGGCAAAAAAGAAAAACTGCAGGGACATCCCCCATGTAACCTCCCCCACTCCCAGCTAGCCTAAGTTTTTTTTTTTAGCAAGCAGCAGGGAGATGAGAACATAGGGGAGGGCCCCCGTTTTCTTTACACCACTTTCCTCCTTGTACAGTACACATGCTTTTTTTTTCCATCTTTATGACTGGGATATCCAAAATCAGTATAACAGGGTGGGCATCACAGCAACCACCACCACCTACAGTCCCACAGAACAGGTTAAGACCAGCTTGACATACTAAGCAGCTTGTAGAACCTTACGTCAAACTGGCATCAGAGGAGGCTTAAACATCCACCTAGTAAAGCTGAAGTGTGTGAAAGGGTGCCCAGATGTCAGTCTTGCACATTTGGGAAACTGATGCTAAAAAGCCCATGAAGCACTAACAGATCATGTAGAGTGTGCCTCTACCAGAGGAACACTATACTTCAAACTACAGGAGCTAATGATAACTTGGCCGATTCCACATAGCAATGGTGGAGCGAGAGGCAGGGAAATCCTCGTGGGAACCTTTAAGAAGCAAAAAGAGGGAATCTGATTTTTAAAAAGGTGTCAGTAGCTGAGAGGTAACTCATGGTGCAAACAAGGAAGAGAACATTTCCCAAGGTTAGGGGGGAAATTTACCATGCCATAAAAATGTAATTATATATATATATATATATATATATATATATATCCCAAGTCTCGGTCCAGACCTTGCAACTCGACAGTGTGCCAAAATTACACACATACATAAGACTCAAAACCCTCAAGCACAAATCAATTGCATCCTCTGGGCCCAGAGGAGCCCGGTATAAGAACGAAGGGACAGAGGTTTGTCTTGAGGCAAAAAAGTGCTGGATAAGGATGTGTGCAGCAACGACGCAGGCATCTTGATATTTTTTAAGACAGCAATGGCTGACAGGCTCCCCACCATTGAACTGGCCTTGACTAGTTTAGAAGACCACTTCTTTATACGAAAGGTTATTCTTGACTAAGCCTTAACATTGGAAGACAGAGGACGAAAACCCTTCTAACACTGGCAGTAAAGCACCTACTGTAGTAGGTGCAAGCTTTTTTTCCTCTGGGAAAGGAAAGTGCATTTACCTGTGGTGATTTTTCTGAAATACAAATCCAAGAAGGGACCAAACATGCATTCACCTTCCAAGGGTCATTGCTTAAAGTGGTTCTTGCAGGGGAGTTCTGCTGACCGGCATTTAAAAGCTATATCCACCGAGCCAGTCATGCAATAGTGCGAAACAAGGCCTGGTTCCGAAGTGGCACCATTTCTACCATTACCTGGAGAACTTACCCCAAAGAGGAGAACATGGGACCCTGTGATCAATGCCTAAAGGACTTGTGGCCTGTATTCACCATTCTATAGCTGGAAGGAGGGATTAACGTTTCCTGGCTTCGCCCTTATTTAGTACACCCACAAAGGGGTGTTTAAAGACTGGGCTCTGAACCTGCAGAGTATGCTGTGACCAATTCCACACACTGCACTATGTGTCAAAAGGATCATCCACAGCAAGATCCTGTGCAAAGCAATGCTACAAGCTGGCCCTGCATACTCAACTAAGCAGATCCAGGGATGGTCCCCACAGAGTCCACTATTCCAGAAGCTGCAGCACTAGGAATACATAATCTTGGAACAGAATCATCCATAGAAAGAGTTATGTTTCTCCACAGAGAGAAGAGGTCCGCCACCTAATGACACTAGTAAGAAACTGAGGCTAGCTAGGCATGGGAGGGGTTATACAGTTGGGTGCCCCTGCAGCCTCTTTTGCCAGCATCCAAACAACCAACCATAGCGGTGTATAACCCAGATGTAGGAATTTTAGAAAACCTGGTGTCCTGTACGAGGAAAATACATACACACACACACACACACACACACACACACACACACAGTGTGTGTCCAATGTTGGTTCACCTTTTCATTTTTTCCTTAAGCAAATAATCTGTAATGCAGCTTACCAATTCTTAGATGTGATATTTTTTCACCTGGTGATCCTGCCAATAAATCTATTTTTCAACAGATCAAGCTGTTCTGTAGAGGTAGAAGTTAGAGGGTTGAGTCACAAAAAGGGGCGGGGAACCCTGCTGCATATCTTTTGGACATGTCACAAGATCAGACACTACTGGTTGGAAGTTCAAAAGGATTTCCCAAAAATGTACAACCTACTCAGTGCCAGATATTCCCGCTTTCTTTTTGTTACATCTTTCACAAATACCAATACACAGACATAAAAATTCAGTTTTGTGCCATCTTGTTAATAAGGCTAAGGCAGGTATCACTCAACGTCGGAAAAAACTCCAGACCACCATCGATTGTAGAATGGCTCAACAGGGTTAGAAATGTGGGGGCCATAGAGGACTTGATAGGATTTTGTTTTTGGAGGGGGGGGGGGGGGTAGGATTGGTATAATATAAAAAGGATAGGGAGGTGGGAGAGCGCAGATATAGGTCAAAGATAATAAAAAAGTAGTGGGGTGTTGGACGCAAACATACAGCGATGTATAGGAACCATATGGCTTAAAAACTTTAAGACTTAATCAGAGATGGATCAGGTGGATATTATGAGATATTTCTGTTTACTTTGTCTTATTATCTATAAGTATCCCCATAGTCTGTAGATGGACTGTTGGTGACTTTCTCTGTATAAAAATGGACTATGTGAATACTTGATTTTAAATGGAAGAACGATGAGAATTTAAATATGTATATGGTCAATGGAAGAGATGCAATGTGCTACCTGTACCTCCTTTGAATATATAAAGACTGACAATGCTTCTATCCAAAGTAGTCAGTGGCTCTTTCATCCAGAGTGTTGGCATCCTAATACAGGAGGGGCGTTATTTGACCAGATCACCAGGTAAAAATAAAAAAAAAACACAAAAAAAAAAAAAAAAAAAAAACTTGAGAAAGTGAATTCAGCCAACACAAATAATTGGTAAGCTGCAATACATTTCATTTTTGGTTTTATACAGTCTTAAAATGGCTTTGTAGAACAGGTTCACATTCACTGCAGACCCCCCAAATAAAATACCCAGCACACTTACCAGCTATTCTAAAAAACAAAACAGCAAAAACACAACTGTATAAACTGACCCTGTCCAACTCGCCTTAACAGGAGGTTTTAGTCGCACACATTTGCAAATCTATCTGGAAGCTGCAGTGCCTACATCAAGGCTCCACTGTGTACGGTGGTCCAAATATTTTTTAGAGTCTTCCAAGTTGGGGACTATATAGCAGTGGATAAATTAAGGGCAGGTTTGCCTGGAGGGAGCACACTCCTCAAAAAGGCACAGTGACACACTGGACACCCAGCCATGCAATTACTACTAAAATTAGATCAATCTGAACTTCCTCCTCAGCAGACATGAAATTCCCCGTTCCCACATACATACAAAGCCCTACTCTATCTCTACTCTATCAATTCCAGCACAGGCTAGAGCTGCATGATTATTTAAAAAAAAAAAAAAAAAAAAACCCCGTTCAGGTTCATCTGTCTGTTTTGTTGGCGGATCTGAACGGCCACTCCATACATCTCTATGGAGCACCGGATTTCAGCGGTGACATGTCTGCTGACATCCAACCCGATCCGATAAAATCAGACATCCATGGCGGATCGAGTGAGATCTGATGAAAACGGACATGCTGTCCGTTTTTATTAGCTCTCTCTATAGGAGACAGCGGCACTGGACAAGCCCCTCCGCGCTCAGTGAGCAGAGAGGGACCTGTCATCTGCCGGCTCAGCAGAGATCCACAGAGAGATGATCTGCTGAGCTGACAGATGCGCCGGGTGTGAAAGGGGCTTTATAGTGGCACTTTACCCCCCCCCCCACTAGTGTGGAGCTTTTAACTCCCGCTGGCAGCTAAATAAAGTGTTAAAAGCGCCTGCAAAGCGTATTGATATACACCGCTCCCGCACCGCCCAAAAGAGATTGCTTGCTGGACTTTTTCTAACATCCTGCAAGCACACTGCCCCAGTGTGAAAAGCACTCAGGCTTTCACACTGGGGCTGCAAGGGAGGCATTTTTCAGGCACCATTTTTAGCCTAAAAGCGCCTGGAAAATGCCTCCGTGTTAAAGGGGTCTAAGGAAAGTTTAACCACTTAAAGACTAAACCTTTTTGTTTCTTACAAAGTTAAAATCAGTATTTTTGCTAGAAGGTCCACCATGCAGCATTACAGCCAAGGTATACTCCTCACTCTAGGTCCACCATGGAGCAGCACAAGCATTGTGCCCCCTCTACCTTTTTTTTTTTTTTTAAACAAAACACACACACAGAACTGGGGAGTTGGCTTACCGCTTGATGTGCTGACAAGGTAAGTAGAGTTTCAGTGGATCCCTGTGGAGGCCAGCTCTGCAGGAAGTCATCCTAGCTGCCAGCACACAAGGCCTATTGTCACAGCCAATCCATGTTGCTGCACTTTGTGCCTACTGCATGCCAAGATCTCGATTCTAAAAACAGGAGAGAAAACAAAATATTAAAACCACTTCTGAAAAATGAAGGAGTGTAAACAAACAACTGGTAACAAAGAAGAAGAAGAAAAAAAAAAACATTTTATAAACCAATTTTATATACTTTGCCCTAATATCTGTCCCATAAAAAACTGTGCCTCTGCTTTACCATATGGCCCCGATATGGCATTAAAGTAGAACTCAAGGTAAAAAAACAAAACAAAAAAACACACAACTACATTTTGGCTAGCGTAAGGGAGAGTTATAAAAATGGGATTTTCTTTTCTGCTTTCACTTTTGGCTATTAATTGCCACCAGTACAAATGGAAGGTGAATCTCTAAGGCCCCATTCACACCTAGGCGTTTTTACGCCTGAAGCGCACTGCTCACAAACGCCAGAGGGGAGAATTAACATTATTCCCTATGGTGACTGTTCACACCTGAACGCCTGAACGCCTGAACGCCCAAACGCCTGTCGCGCGAAGCTCAAACAAGTCCCGGACCTTTTTTTGTCGCGCGAATCGAGCGACAGAGGCGTTTGAGCGTTTTTTTTTCCCCATAGAAAGTAATGGGAAACGCGCGTATTGAGCGTATCGCGCGACAACAGGCGTTTGCTATGGGCGTTTCGTCGCTTTAATCAATAGAACTTGTCGCCCATGCAGAAGATTAAAAAAAATCTACCAACATAGCAACAAGTGATGAAAAGATGATAATTTTTCCTATTGGCTAAAATAAGAAACGCCGAAGTACAAAAACGTCGCACGACGCTGTATGCAAACGCGCAAATAAGCATGAATACGCGCGAAAAAAAACGCCCGAAAAAACGACCGAACGCCCTACGCTCAGGTGTGAATGCAGCCTAAGGGGGACACAAACAGCAATAAAAATCTGACAAGTGTTCCAACTTCTAATCCCTCTTAATGCTAGTAAATATTGATTCTCTATTTCTTCATTGTACATTAGACATTTGAGTAAATCCATCGTGAGAGTAGGGCCGAAACAACTAATCGAATAATTGACAACTAATCGATTATAAAAATTGTAATCGCTTAATTTCATTATCGATTAAAACTAAAATTAGCCCTTTATAGTACAAAAAAGCAAATTGCTATTGTAAATATTATTTTCACTGTCCCACAGTAAAAAAAAATGAACCCCTTACAGTAGCGATATGCTGTTTGTACTTTTTTTTTAACCCCATTATGTTAAACATCTCAGGCCTGGGTCACACCTCTGTTTTTTGGTGCTTTTTGCAGAAACACATTACAGTTCATTTACATGTTTTCCTATAGGACACGTTCACATTAAGGCTGTCAAATTTAATCGCTGCATCGCGATTGGGGTGGCACCGATGCATGCAACCGTATTAATCTATATTTGTGCCCGCCCCTCCCGGGAGAGCACTCCCGTCGTTCGGACGTTGCCTTGTGTTTGTATAAGGCGCGCTCACTCATGTAACTGCTCAGCCCACCTCTCTCTTACGTCTCACCTGGCGTCAGCCCCGCCCACTGACTAACGATCAGATCAGTAGAAAGGCGGGAGGAGCTGTCTCCAGGAGAGTAATGAGAGCAGGGTGGAAAGCTGCAGAGCTGCGCTCCGCTCCCGTCCTCAACCCCTCATGTGCAGACTGCCGAGACATCAGTGAGGCAACAGACAAGTCTGTGGCTGACAAGGGAGAAAGAACCCGGGCACCGTGGCTGCAGAGAAGTGGAGCACAGAGGATAGAATCCTCACTGTGTATGGCTTAGGCTAGGTTCACATCACGATTTTTACATCCGATAATCGGACCGTTAAATCGGATGGAATCGTATATGACAAAATCGTATGTAATCGGATCAGTCATCCGATTACATACGATTTAGATTGACCACAATATAAAAAAAAAAAATCGGACACGATTTTAATACGAAAATCGGACACGATTTTAATACGATTTCAAATCAGGACCAAAAATCGTGGTCAAACACGATTTTTGATGCGATTTTAAATCGTATCAAATCTGATGCGGATCAAATCGGATGCACTTGGGGACCTACATTAATGAATGGAAGTGAATGGATACGTTTTGCCATACAGATTTGTACGATTTCAAACCTAAAATCGTGAGAACAAGTAGGATGATAAAATCGTGGTGTGAATGCACCCTAAGGCTGCATTCACACCTAAGCGACAAATGCCCGACGCGGGACGCTTCTGCCGCTAGAGGGGAGAATTCCCATTGCTGTCTATGGAGATGGTTCACATCTCATAGACGCGCAACGCCTGTCGCCTGAAAAAAAGTCCCGGACCCTTTTTTTCACGCGACAGACGCGTTTTCCCATAGACAGCAATGGGAATACTTTTAGGAAAAAATAAAATAAAAAATTGAAACATTTGTACTCGCGGCAAATCTGCCGCTACACGCGAACGCGGCTGTCGCTTAGGTGTGAATGCAGCCTTACACACACACACACAGCATGGCATGTTACAGTATGTTTATTTAGAATTATGATACTTATACAGGCAGCATAGTCAGTATGTGCTCTGTAATGATCTGTCACAGTGTCATATTGCTGTTGGGTGCTTGCTTTGTTATGGCTGTACTGGGTTAAAGTTTGTAACGCACAGTACAGCCAAAGTCAGAACCCAAAAGCGATTTGACACCGACAGATCCATGACGAACACATGCTGTCTGTGCTGCCTGTGTGATTTTCATAATGCTGGTGAAGATGCAGTGAGATGTTGCTTTACACTTGCATTTGGGGGGGCAGCAAACAAACATGTGCCCCCCAACCACTTCCCTTTAACCACTTCCTGTCCAGCGACGTACTGGTACACTGCTGGATTGTAAGGGTGATATTGATCATCGCTACAGCGATGATCAAATCCACTCCTGTACTATGCCCGCAGTCTCTGATCATCTCCTGTACCACGTCTGCAGTCTCTGATCATCTCCTTTAGTATTTTGGGGGGAGAGCCATGCGCACTTGCGCTGCAATCGTGATGCATCACGGAATCGAAGACTTGATAATCGTAATCGCATCGAATCGCGAGACCAGTGAAGATGCGCAGCCCTAGTTCACATCCATGATTTTTTTCAGCTGCTGCGTATTTGGAAAGGGAAAAGGACTTTTTAAACGCATAACTGTGCGATTTAGTTTTTTTTTTGGTTAAATATAATTCAATGAAGAAGCTACAGAAAAGCATGTTTTTGCGGCAATTTGTGCTTTGTAATCTGCCCAACAACAAATTGGCCCAAAAAAAAAAAAATGTAAAAATGCAATTTTTTTTCTTGTTTAAGGCCATTATCCGATTAATCGAAACAATAAATCGGCCAACTAATCGATTATGAAAATAATCGTTAGTTGCAGCCCTACGGGAGAGCAAAACTCCCTGGTTAAGCAACAGTAATTGCAACCAAGTGTATCTGGGAATTCTGGTGGATTCATCAAAGTTCACAAGAGTAGCCAGCAGTCAATTCAACTTGCTGCAATATTAAAGCATTTGTTACCCCAACATTTCATATTCCTGATATGTGCCTGCTGTACCATGGACATGTATGAGAAATCTCCTGTTCTCTTTGTATGCAATCCCCGGTGTTCCTGCCAGTCCTGCTTTCCTATTAAAAAACAGACCACACTAGGCTTTGAGAGAGCTCTGTTCTCTAGCCATGTATCCTCTTCCAATGATAAGGCTTATCCTGACAGGCTTCCGCTGCACAGTCATTCACCGACAAGTGCTCAGTGTGCTGCCACTACAGAGGGAATGTGATAACAAAAACCTTTTTATACCTGTACAAGAATGGTCCCCCCCCCCCCCCCATTTTCATTTACATTTTAACCGCCGCACGACAATATACATCGACAAAATGGCACAAGGGCGTACATGTAGGTCCCCCTTAAGAATCCCAGCCGTGGGTTGCGAGCACGGCGCTGCGCTTGCGACCCGGTCACCTTCTCCGGGACCGTCCCCCCAGGAACAGCGGACCCGATCGCCGCTGGTATCCCGTGATCGGGTCACAGAGGAAGAACACACACACACACACACACACACACACACACACACACACACACACACACCCCTGCATCAATACAACAATGTGCAAGGCAGGGATATCTCTGACCCGCCATGCTATTGTAGTCTCCTTACCCCCTCAGAATACACCGATTGTCTCGTACATGTGTATGCTGAACTGGCTGCCCCTTGTCTATGCAAACCTCTCCTCCCCTCCTCCCTCCAGGAACCAGTAAATATACTAAATCATTTGTTTCTGTGCAGATTCCCACCATCCCTGTGCTGAGTTCCCGGGGCTGTACACCTGCTGTGCTCATTAGGACGGGTTCCCACCATCCCTGTGCTGAGTTCCTGGGGCTGTACTTTAGCTGTGCTCATTATGAGGGGTTCCCACCATCCCTGTGCTGAGTTCCTGGGGCTGTACTTTAGCTGTGCTCATTATGAGGGGTTCCCACCATCCCTGTGCTGACTTCAGCTGTGCTCATTAGGGGTTCCCACCATCCCTGTGCTGACTTCAGCTGTGCTCATTAGGGGTTCCCACCATCCCTGTGCTGAGTTCCTGGGGCTGTACTTTAGCTGTGCTCATTATGAGGGGTTCCCACCATCCCTGTGCCGAGTTCCTGGGGCTGTACTTTAGCTGTGCTCATTATGAGGGGTTCCCACCATCCCTGTGCTGACTTCAGCTGTGCTCATTAGGGGTTCCCACCATCCCTGTGCTGACTTCAGCTGTGCTCATTAGGGGTTCCCACCATCCCTGTGCTGACTTCAGCTGTGCTCATTAGGGGTTCCCACCATCCCTGTGCTGACTTTCTGGGGCTATACTCTGAGGGGTTCCCACCATCCCTGTGCTGTGCTCCAGGGTTTGTACCCCTGCTGTGCTCATTATGAGGGGTTCCCACCATTCCTGTGCCGACTTCCTGGGGCTGTACTTCAGCTGTGCTCATTAGGGGTTCCCACCATCCCTGTGCTGTGCTCCAGGGTTTGTACCCCTGCTGTGCTCATTATGAGGGGTTCCCACCATTCCTGTGCCGACTTCCTGGGGCTGTACTTCAGCTGTGCTCATTAGGGGTTCCCACCATCCCTGTGCTGACTTTCTGGGGCTCCAGGGTTTGTACCCCCTGCTGTGCTCATTATGAAAGGTTTCCACCAAATCGCATTGCCCCCCCCCCCCCAAATGGCATCGCCTCGCACCACCACCGAATCGCATTGCCCCCCCAAATGGCATCACCCCCATCGCATTGCCCGCATCGCCCCCCGCGCCAAATTGCATTGTATTGCCCTAGCACATCGCATTGCCCAAATCGCATCGACCGGGCACAGTGGGGCAGCGTTTGGCACAGTAGCTGTGTCCGATGGCAGAACAATTATTTGCACGGGGGACTTGCTATTGCATGGGGCCCGCCCCCTCGCCAAGCTCTGCAACTAGCTACCCCTGCCAGCAACTCTCCGCCTCTGCCCACCCCCCCCAAATCTATTATTTCCTGGAAGTACATGACAAGCGCGCATTCGGGGCGGGTTAGTGGGGTGGGCGGGGCTGTTGTGACATTCAACATCCCATCGCCAGCGTCGGCTCGAGACATTCTTGGACACCAAGTGCGGCTTGCTTTTGCGCATTCGCGGTAAAGCCCCGCGATGCGACCGACGGACCAGCATTGAATCCTGGGATTGATCAATCCCAGGAGGCATAGCGGCGCCGGGGGGGGGGGGGGGGGGGGGGGGGTGTGAGGATCAAGGGAATGACGTGCACAGCCTCGGGCCGCGGCTGGGACCAAATTACAATCAATAACACTGAGTTTTCAAAATAAAAATAAAAAAAATGATATGCCAAATGTGTTTGAGGGGAAACAGGAGACTTAAAAAAGAGGGTGGAACTCCACTTTAAGTTCATTTTTTTCCTCATTAATGTACACATAGCACCCCACATTGACAGATAAACACAGAAGTGTTGACATTTTTGTAGATTTATTAAGAAAGAAAAACAATCACATGGTAGTAAGTATTCAGACCCTTTGCTGCATTGCCCCCCCCCCCCCAAATGGCATTGCGTCGCACCCCCACCCATTATTTAGTAGAAACCCCTTTTGATATAATACAGCCCATGAGCTGTATTATAGATGCAACAAGTTTTTCACACCTGGATTTAGTGATCCTCCGCCATTCCTCCTTGCAGATCCTTTTCCAGTTCTGTCAGGTTGGATGGTTAAAGTTGGTGGACAGCCATTTTTAGGTCGAATACAAAATTTCCTTTGTATTTGGCCAAGACAGCAATAAAAAATAAAAACAAAGAAAAATGGTAGCAGTTCCAACTCTTAATACTCTTCCAAAAAGGTTTGTTATTCCCAAAATGATGCAGCTGAAATTTGTACTGACATGTATGAGGGAAATCGCCGAAATAGGGATGCAGGTTGCATTAAAAATCTCAAGGGGGGGTGGGGGGGATCTATACCTTCCCTACTCCACCCAAGATTAAATTCATTATGGCCAAGTCTTTAACTCCAATAAAACAATGGATTCCTTATTGGTTGATTGCCTGGGAGGGGGGCATTTTTTTTTTTTTAACCACACCAAAAATAACATGCAGGTCTTTTGAAAAGAACTGCCCAGTGTGAAGAGCTCATAGGATTTAATGGTCATTAACCACTTCAATACTGGCCCAGGCCAATTTTCATCCTTCAGCGCTGCCACACTTTGAGGCCTCATGCACACTGGACGTGAAAATAATGTTAAAAGCGCCAGTAGCTTTACAGTGAGTTTTTCAACTTTTTTCAATGTTTTTTTTATGGCCAGCCATAGACGAAGGAAAGAAATAAAAAAAAAAAATGGAATAATAATAATATTGCTTGATCCATGTATTGATGGGGGAATCCCTCCAGTGAGGTCATTGTGTTCTCACTTGAAGACGACAGCAATTGTTGCTAGCAGCTGCAAGCAATAATCGCATTTAAAATCCAGCAGGCTGGTTGTACCAAAGTTGAACAATCAACTTTGGTACATTCAGCTTGCCCATAAATAGTTTGAACCGTCTATGGCCAGCCTAAGCAAAAAAAAAAAAAAAATCTGCGAACCGCAGCAGGTGTCAATGTAAAGTTAACGACACCCCCAGATTGTTCAGCAGATCGCTCTGCGAACTGTGAAATTGTGCAGGAATCTGATCGCACAAGTGTGAACACCCATGCGATCCGATTCCAGTGCGGACCAAAAAAGGCCCTACACCATTTTGGTGAGAATTTGGTGCAATTTCAGCCATACACAGTTTGTATGGCATATGATGTGAACAGCAATGCATCGCGAATCATCTGGCATCGCCCTAGTGTGAACCAGGCCTAAAAGGCAATTAAAAAGCCCCCCATATAGAGATATGAAGTGAAAGGTTTGCTTTTAATGGTTTCAGCCCAACTGAGCCAGTAGTGACCACTAACTCCTGTTTACACGGCACGGTTTATTTTAGGATGAAAGTGTAGAACACAAGTTTAAAAATATCCACACTTGTCATTTTTACACGGTCCAACCTTCTCTGCAAACAGAAAAAGACATGTCACTTGAAGAGTCTAAATATATAGTAGTTTAGACTACAGCATGATAAACAACTCAAGTTGTAGCACGTCTCAAACTGGAAACTATTCAGCCGCTCAGATTTACTTTGCACTACAGCGGAACACGGAAAAGACCTCCAAAACAGACATCACTGTTAGCATTTCTTTCATTTAATTCTGAAAACTGGAAGTTACTAGAAAACTTAAAGTACAAATCAGGAAGCCGAAGGAACTCCCATTGCCGCCAACTCTCAAAAATCAGAATTTCCCAGCAGAAAGGTATAGATTTGCTCAGATTTATCATTATGCACAAACCCTAGCTCGTAAGAGCGACGTAGCTACTCGATCCCCCATGGAACATCTGTGTAGTAATTATGATAAAATCAGGGGTCACACATCAGCGTTATACTCTATATTGCTGAGCTTATCGACCAAACTGAACTATATGGTTCAATGGGAAATTGATTTACAAGAAACCCTTGATTTGGACGAATGGCATAAGATAGCGGAGACAGCTTCTCGGTCTCTTATTAATACCTCGAAAATAGAAGCAAATTATAAGGTTCTGCTGAGATGGTATATGGTGCCGGCCAGATTGGCTACTTTTGTGATGGGAGCCATGTTTTAAAGGGATGTGGCCAGGTTGGCACCACCTATCATATTTGGTGGACATGCCCCAAGGTTAGGAGGTTCTGGATCAGGGTGTACAATTTTATCTACTCCTCACCCAGATAAATCTGACTAAAATCGGCTAAGCAAGCATTACTGGGGTGCGGGGTAGTGGAGGCCTCCAAGCCCTGCAGGCGGTTTTTGGCATTTATTTTTTATTTCAGCTAAAATAAACTATTGCCAGGAATTGAGGTCGGCTGCCCTACAATTTGAGCAGTTTCAAAAGGTAAATTATCTTGGCTGATGCCAAATGAAAGGCTGACAGCATTGGGCCAAGATAAAACAAAATTTCACAAAGTATGGGATCCATGGCTTCGCTACCTTACAAATGATCCTCTGATGACTTTAGCTTAGTCTTGGTTCTTAGATCAGAAGTCTTTCGGGTGCTGAATCGGGGCTCCTTCTCCCCCCCCCCCCCCTTTCTCTCCCCATCTATTTCCTCACTCTGTTTTCTCTTTTCCTCTTCTTTACCTTTGTTTTTAGCATTGCATCTTCTTTGTCGGGTCAGATCCAGGCCTTAAGGGTCGGAGTGACTCCCGATAACCTTTGGTTAGTACGTTTATTAAGGATCATTGTCAGTCTGAATTGGCTTGAGAGGTGCCCGTGTGGTATGGGGTGTTGTGCACCCCCAATATGTAGATGGGGGGAGGGCTCTTTTAGCTGGGCGGTTCACTTGTTCTGAATCTGGGATGCAAGGAGGGGCAGTGGACTTTTGGAGGACGTCTAGGGGTGCTCTTGGGTTCCAGTACACGCTTAAAGCGGTCCTCCACCCTAAAGTGGAGTCCCGCTGATCGGAACCCTCCCCCCCTCCGGTGTCACTTTTGACACCTTTCAGGGGGGAGGGGGGTGCAGACACCTGTCTAAAGACAGGTATTTGCACCCACTTCCGGCCACACGATACGGGCGAAAGACGGGCATTCCGTCACATCCCGTCTGTCGCCCGTTGTGTGCTGGGAACACTCGGCTCCCAGCACACAGCGTGTGAGCCAATCGGCGGGCGCAGCGCGACTCGCGCATGCGCCGTAGGGAACCGGGCAGTGAAGCCGCAGCGCTTCACTTCCTGGTTCCCTCAGCGTGGATGGCGGGGGGAGCAGCAGAGTGACGAGCGATCGCTCGTGCTCTGCTGCGATCGGCGCTGGACTCCAGGACAGGTAAGTGTCCTATTATTAAAAGTCAGCAGCTGCAGTATTTGTAGCTGCTGACTTTTAATATTTTGTTCCCATGGCACATCCGCTTTAAGTTTGTTTACTGTTCATTAATGTTATGCCGGGGGGCCCCTGGATGTCATGACTGAGTGTATTAATCCCATGTACTGTTTTTTTAGACTGTACAATGTCAAGTAGAGCTTTATTGGTATATATTTTTGTATGACAAAACTTTAATAAACATTATTTCACTGTCCCTGGTCTTGTACTGTGCTGGGCCCACAGACATTATCAGGAAAATCGCAACACCTACACTGCGGTCATCAGGAAAGATTTGGGTCCAGCTAAATAAAAAAAAAAGGTTGAGGCTAATAAGAATATTTAAAATTAAAAAGTTTCTGTGCCCAGATCAGCTTTAAGGCAGTTGTGTGCATTGCACTTGTTATTACAATTCAATGCCTTTAAAAGACAAAACGCTAGTCTAGGCAAATGACTCAAAACCATGGGTGAACTACACAGATGCATATCTTACCCAAAACAGCACATCAGTTTGTGATAATCTGCCAACACAGTAAAAGCCACCACACCCTATTTTTTTCATTTTCCGTCCATGGGTTAAATGAAGAAAATCAATTCACCCTTTTATGTGAACTGCCGGCTATTGCATTTAGGCAGCCATGGCCGATGCCTAAACATGTTTCCTTAATGAAAGGAATGCCATAAGATAAAATATGATTAGGCTTTACAACCACTTTAAAATGTTAAACCTTGCTCAAATCAATTTTTAAAATTCAATTTCATGAAACCAGGTGGTTCTTGCATAGCCATTGGCCACCCACGGCTCAAATGTCAGCTGAAATCAAGCTTTTTATAGGGACCTTAAAAAAAGAGCATCACCCTTATAAAAATAACCGTGAAGGGAGAGGGAGAGAATTTGATACACGGACTATTTTGCAATTTTTCCTACAAAACATGTAGCGGTCTAGTTTTTATCATAGGTACTATTCAACCCTGAGAGACGGAATGGAAACCAAAAAGCACATTGTACGATTTTTAAATAATTTGCATTTTATTGCATGACACAAGTATTTAATCACCTACCAACCAGTAAGTATTCTGGCTCTCACAAACATGTTATTTTTTTCTTTCACTACTTGCCGACCAGCCGCTGCAGTTATACAGTGGTAGGTCGACTCCCCTGCACGAGGTCACGTAGATCTACTTAACCTCGCGAATCGGCCACTAGGGGCGCGTGCGCGCCGCCTGAGGCGCTCGCCCCTGATGCCGATGCGCGTGATCACCGACGGGCACCCGCGATCGCTCGTTACAAAGCGAGAACCAGGAGCTATGTGTGTAAACACACAGCTCCCGCTCCTGTCAGGGGGGGAAATTACCTATCGTCTGTTCATACAATGTATGAACAGCGATTTGACATTTCCCCATGTCAGTCCCACCCCCGTTCAGTTAGAACACACCCAGGGAACATTATTAACCCCTTCCCCGCCCCCTAGTGTAAACCCCTTCACTGCCAGTGGCATTTTTATAGTAATCAATGCATTTTTATAGCACTGATCGCTATAAAAATGACAATGGTCCCAAAAATGTGTCAAAAGTGTCCACCATAATGTCGCAGTACCGATAAATATTTTTTTTTTGTTTTTTATAAAAATGCTATAAAACTAAACGCTATAACTTTTGCGCAAACCAATCAAACGCTTATTACGATTTTTTTTTTTACAAAAAATAGGTAGAAGAATACGTATCGGCCTAAACTGAGGAAAATAGTTTTTTTTATATATTTTTGGGGGATATTTATTATAGCAAAAAGTAAAAAATGTTTTTTTTCAAAATTGTCGCTCTATTATGTTTATAGCGCAAAAACTAAAAAAAACGCAGAGGTGATCAAATACCACCAAAAGAAAGCTCTATTTGTGGGAAAAAAAGGACTCCAATCTTGTTTGGGAGCCACGTCGCACGACCGCGCAATTGTCAGTTAAAGCGACGCAGTGCCGAATCACAAAAAGTGGTCCGGTCATTGACCAGCAATATGGTCCGGGGCTGAAGTGATTAAGAAGCCCTCCTGTTCGCCACTTCATTACCTGTATTAACTGCAACTGTTTGAACTTGTAACCTGTATAAAAGACACCTGTCCACACACTCAAACTCCAACCTCTCCACAATGGCAGAGAGCTGTGTAAGGACATCAGGAATAAAATTGTAGACCTGCACAAGACTGGAATGGGCTTCAGGACAATAAACAAGCAGCTTGGTGCGAAGGTAACGTCTGTTGGCGCAATTATTAGAAAATAGGAAAAGAAGTTCAAGATGACCGTCAATATCCTTCGCTCTGGGGCTCCTTGCAAAATCTCACCTTGTGGGGCATCAATGATCATGAGGAAGGTGAGGGATCGGCCCAGAACTGCACAGCAGGACCTGGTCAATGATCTGTAGAGAGCTGGGACCACAGTCTCAAAGAAAACCATTAACATCCTGCAGCGCACACAAGGTCCCCCTGCTCAAACCAGTGCATGCCCAGGCCCGTCTGAAGTTTGCCAATGACCATTTGGATGAACCAGAGGAGGAAAGTCATGTGGCCTGATGAGACAAAAAAAAAAAAAGTTTTTTTGGCCTAAACTTTTTTTGGTCCAGAACTTGTTTGAGCTTCAGGCGTTCGGCGTCAGGCGATGTGAACCATCTCCATAGAGAATGTATTTTTTTTCCCTCTAGCGTTTTGGGGCGTCGCACTTCAGGCGACAAAACGCTCAGGTGCGAATGCAGCCTAAGTTCTGCTTTTCTGATGCATCAAATACTTGCGTGATGCAATAAAATGCAAATTACTTACTTAAATACATACAATGCGATTTTCTAGATTTTTGTTTTAAATAAGTCTTTCACAGTTGAAGAGTACCTATGATAAAAAGGACAGACCTCTACATGCTTTGCAAGTAGGAAAACCTGCAAAATCATCAGTGTGTGTATCGTGTATGTGTATCAGCCCTAAGGGAAAACAAATCCATCTCCCTTTACATCCTGGAATTCTGTCTGAATGTTGGGTCTGCCTCCTGGAACATGTAATGGAACATGTAATAAGGAGTTCCTAGGATGCCGCTGTGAGGTCCTGGTACATCAGTGCTTTAAGATACCAGGAAGTGGGAAAAGGGTTCTTGGAAGGTGCAGTTCTGAGGGCCGTACCTGCAGTAATGTAACCAGCCCTCCCAGCAGCTTCCATTCCAAGTATTTTACAAGCCTGGGGATGATGATGATATCACAAGGTGTATTCAAAGTGGCTTCTTGCTAAAGAAGAAATATAATACTGGGAAATGAGTTTTAGCCTAGGTTCACACTGCTGCGAATTCAAAATCGCGGTAAAATGCACGATTTTACCGCAATTTTGGCCTCAACTTAATGTAAATCGCGGCCCGAAATCGCAAAAAGTAGTACAGGAACTACTTTTTGAAATCGCAGATGCGGCGTCGCACTGGTTAGGACAGTGCCATTGCCGGCAAATGCCGCCGATTTGAGATGCGATTTGACATGTCAAATCGCATCTCAAATCGTTCCAAATCGTACCCAGTGTGAACCAGGGCTTAATCAGTACAACTAGAGCAGTGTGGGGGTGGTACTCATAGTAGTTAAGCTACTACTGTGCATTTTGTATTAAAACAAACCAGTGGAGGAGTGCAGTAGATCATATGCTACCAGGCTGCAAGCATAAGGCCCCATGCACACGAGACGCAGATGCAAACTCATCTAAACACACGTTTTCAAACGCAAAAAACGGCGGTTAAAACGCCAGTTTTTGCCGCGAATTTCGCAACGTTTTACCGCGTTTGCGTTTATAAGCGTTTGGTTAAGAAACATAAGACCCGCCCTAAGCGCAAAAACAGTATTTAACCATTTCAGCCATTTTGTGAGACCAGAGTGAGTAGCAGCTGAGAGAGCAGCAGTGTACGTGTATTTAGCGTGTCACATCACCTGCCACATCACCTACCACAAGCTGCAGATTGTCCACTTGCCACATCACCTACCACAAGTTGTGGATTGTCCAATGGCCACGTCACCTACCACAAGTTGTGGATTGTCCAATGGCCACGTCACCTGCCACAAGTTGTGGATTGTCCAATGGCCACGTCACCTGCCACAAGTTGTGGATTGTCCACGTCACCTGCCACGTCACCTACCACAAGTTGTGGATTGTCCACAATGCAATGCAAGCAATTAATTTTTTTATGGTTTTTCATCATTTGCCATCATTTTTGAGATTTCTAATGTAAAAAAATAGGTCACCTTTAAAAAACGCCTATAAACTAAATTGCGGCAAAACGCTGGTACCGCATTTTGCGGCGTTTTGCGTCTGAACCCATTTTTTTGCTTCTGAAAAAACGAGCATAAACGCAACTGCCGAAAAACACAGCAAAACGTGACTGTGTGCATGGACACATAGGATAACATTGAATGTGGGGCAGTTGAAAAAGCTGTCCAAATGCCTCTGAACACGTGTTTACCAGCGTCTCGTGTGCATGGGGCCTAAGTGGGCACTGTTTTTCCCTTTTTGCTGAGAGAAAAAAAAAAAAAACGGGGGGGGGGGGGGGGGGGAGCTCAGTTTGACTGTTCACTATAAGCTCTCCTTCCTCCTGGAGTACCAAAAAAAAAAGGTAAACAATGGGTGCGACATTGACTGCCTATTGCACTCCTATATTTTTCCCTGAAAGTCCAGTCATTTTCTACTGGTACTTGCACACTGGAAACATTACCATGGTAGTACATGACAGATCACAGTTTAGAAAATCCTGCGATTTGAGGATCAAATCTGCTTTTTGAGAAATTCAGCCATAAAAAATAAAAAAATAAAAACACACACACTTTAAAATACAGTCAGCCCCACCAACAATGCAGAACAAAACTGGCACCAAGGTGAGGATTTCAATATCAAAGTGCAGGACATGGGTGTGTTTAACCAACGCATGATCCCTTTTAATGCTTCATGGCAGCCAGCCACGTTGCTTACTACTTCAATATGGTTTCTCAGATACCTCTTCAAAATATTTTTCCTGTTTTTCTTCTCTCCCTTTTCTTTTGTGCAGGATTTTTGCCCAGTGCATACTTCAAAAGTGTTATGAAAGCATTTGTATAATTGGGGATTTATGATTATCTAATAAAACTCATAAAATTGCTTAAAGGGCTTGCAATTCTCTGTTCTGACTTGGTATGTGTACAGATAATTTAGGGAGGTTACCATCACACCCCGAGAGCAACCTTACTTTTTAAAATGTTTGTTAACCAACACACACACACACACACACACACACACACACACACACACACACACACACCTCACTGGCAGCCCCTCTTATAGGCAGGCATAGCACACCGTATAAGTCTTTTATAAAAACAAGGCTTGTAAATATCATTTTAGAACAATCTTCAGGACAGTCGCGTGACTCGCGGCCGCTTTACAGCTCCAATACATGGCTTCTGCAGGAGGGGCCAAGATCTCCCTTCGACATCAGCCGGGGAGATCACATGGCTGCTCAGCCCCTCCTGTAGTAGCCCTGGCAACCGGTCGAGTCACGTGACCAGCCTGAAGATCGCGCTAAATTTGTATTTAGAGACAGACATGGAGTCGACAGGCAGGGAGGAGGGGGTGAGGAGAGCTGAGAGCAGGGCTGCGGATAACGAAGGGACACACTGACCAGGGTGGTCAGGGCCAAGCAGCCCTGACTCAAGTGGTCAGTGCAGAAGGGGACAAATACAGGAAGTGGCAGGTCAACCACTTCAGCCCCAGAAGATTTGGCTGTCCAATGACCGGGCCTTTTGTTGCGATACGACACTGCGTCAGTTTAACTGACAATTGCGCGGTAAGCTGTAGACAAAACAAAATTGAAGTCCTTTTTTTCCCTACAAATAGAGCATTCTTTTGGTGGTATTTGATCATGTCTGATTTAATTTTTTTGCACTATAAAAAAAAAAAAAAAATCTAATTAAAATATTTTGTACTTTTTGCTATACTTTATTTTAAAAAAAGCTTATTTTTTCTCAGTTTCGGCAGATATGCATTATTCCAAGGTTTGACAAATTTGCTTGGAATCTAGGAGCCAGCTAAAAAAAGTTAGTAGCCAGAAAACGTGCCCCTTTCCCGACGAGCTCGCGCGAAGAAGCGAACACATACGTGAGTAGCGCCCGCATGTGTAAACCGTATTCAAACCACACATGTGAGGTATCGCTGCGATCGTTCGCGCGAGAGCAATAATTCTAGCCCTAGACCTCCTCTAACTCAAAACATGCAACCTGTCGATTTTTTTTTTTTAAACATAGCCTATGGAGATTTTAAATGGTAAAAGTTTGTCGGCATTCCAGGAGCGGCCGCAATTTTGAAGCGTGACATGTTGGGTATCAATTTACTTGGCGTAACATTATCTTTCACAATATTAAAAAAAAAATTGAGATAACTTCACTGTTAAAAAAAAGTAATTTTTTCCCCCAAAAAAGTGCGCTTGTAAGACCGATGCGCAAATACGGCGTGAAAGAAAGTATTGCAACGATCGCCATTATATTTATATTGTTTGGGGGTTTTAATTAGAGGGAAGGAGATGGCAGTAAAAAATGACATATTAGAACTGCTGTTTAACTTGTAATGCCAACGGCCACCACCAGATGGCGCCAGCTGACAGAAGGAAGCGCTTGGGACTTCACAAGGCCGCGGCCTCAATTACCGGCCGTCACGGGCCCGGCGGGGGCATTGGCAAGGACATCCATGTGTAAGAAATATTAGTTAACCCTGGCGCCAACCAAAACAATATATTGAAAAATTTTAAACTGCCCCTTTAAGTAAATAATCACCTCTGAAAAAGAAAATAACGAAAAGCAAGGCGCTAAACACACATCTGATAATGTGAACAAATAATAAAATGACAATACCAATATAATTGAAAATCCAAAAGGTGAAAAAACAAAAATAAAAATGTTAAAATTGAAACATTATATATTGCACATGCCAACAAAAATATTCATAAATCTTGCTTAAGAAATCTCCAATCACCATTCTCTTTCTTGGTCTTAAAAGTGCCTCAGATACTTATACAATTGCTCCACCACAAAGCGTACAAAATGCACACTTACCAACAGCATCTATAATATGTGTCTTTGGTGTCATAGGGTACCTCCTTTTTGCACGTTGTTTTCACAATGTCCCCACATTAACAATGGTTAACATCAATAACCGAGACCCTTGGTCCAAAAAAAACCTTTTACAGTGACAGAAACATGAAGATTGGTTTTAGGCTCCATTCACACCTAGGCGTTTTTACGCCTGTAGCGCGACGCGCACAAACGCTAGAGGGACGAAAAGTAATGAAAGGCAATGGGGATGGTTCACATCTGAACGCCTAAACGCCTGTAGCTCAAAAAAGTTCCGGACCCTTTTTTGTCGCTCCTAGCGCGCGATATGCGCGTATTTGAGCGTTTTTTTTTACATTGAAGTCAATGTAAAACGCCTGATACGCGCGTATTGCGCGTAAACACGCGCTTGTACAAGCGTTTTGACGCCTGTGTTGCTGAAATCCCAGGAAGAGGAATAAAAAATTCCTAGGAGAGCAACAAGTGATGTCAGGGATGATCATTTTTCTTATTGGCTAATATGGAAAAAGACAAAGTACAAAAACGTCGAACGCCACTGTGCGAAAACGCGCGCAAACGCGCATATACGCGCGACAAAAACGTCGGTAAAAATCGCCTGTAAAAACGCCTGTACGCCCTACGCCTAGATGTGAATGGAGCCTTAAGATGGGAGGAGAACAAGGCAACCAAACTTGCAAAAGCCATTTATAGCATTAACCAGCAGTGTCTTCAGTGGTGCAAAAACCACAAATGTCCTCGTTTCTAATACTTTAAATAGATGATTGGAGCTTAAAGAGATTTCTTAAACATTAATAACCATCAACAGGAAAAGCATCAGGTTACACCCATTCTAAGTAGAGAAATACATTATTTTCCAATACTCGCAGAATTCTCAAAATTGGCTTCTAAAAAGCACACACAATCTTTTCATTTTTATAAACCTGCAAAAGCCACATATTAACATAAAATTATGGGAAGGGAGGAGGGGAATCCCATATTTTCAAAAGCACTCAGCATTACCGCAATGTTAAAACAAAATTAAATATCTGAATCCAGTTTTTACTTGCATGTAGTACCAAAACTATGCCAGATTATATGTAGTACCACCAGCCATGTTTGTACAAAAACTGCATTAAAGGGGTTGTAAAGGAAAACATTTTTTTTTCATAATAAGCATCCTTTACCTGCAGACATTCCTCTTTTCACTTCCTCATTGTTCGTTTTTGCTCAGAAGTTGCTCTATTTCTTCTCTGTTCTGTTCACTTCCTGCTTGTCTGATTTTACTGACCACCGTGATGGGAGGTTTTACTGCGGTGGTCAGCGACGTGCTCACCCCTCCTGGGAACTACATCTGTGCGGCAGGACTCGCTCTCTACATGTTAGAGACTTCAAGGAGGTGTGAATTACTGGGTGTGCCGCAATGCATACTGGGAAATGTAGTTCTTACATGAACGAGAGCCGCAAACCAGGAAGTGAATGAGAGAACAGAAACTAGAACGCCAGAGGTGATATAGATGAAGGAATTTAATAGGTATTTACTCGTTTAACAGAGTCATTACACTTTTCTGTCTGTACCTTGCAGACATTAATTTTAGGCAAAAAAAGGTTTTCCTTTACAACTCCTTTAATGAGGCAAAAATCTAACCACAGGTCACATTTAGTGGGCAGCACTACCACGAAACACAACCTATTCAACTTAATGGGGCTATGCCGCCACGGCACCATGTGTAATGCACTGGGTTGTGGCATGGTGCTAAAATCTTTCAAGGGTTACACAGAACAAGCCAGAGGGCACAAAACGAGATTCCCATCAGAAAGAATACTCAGTGATGAAGCCTAGGATAAAGTCTCTAAACAGCTGTGTCAACACAAATGAGGACTGGGAAAAACCATGAACACAAAATGTTAGTCCCATCTCCAAGGACAGTGGTGACAAACAGTGGTGTGACACTATGTCCTACAACAGATAACCTCCTTATATGGAAAGTCACACATTAAATGCCGCTCTGAATTCCAAAGAATGCAGCCAAGCAATTTGCCAGGCACGTGTCAAATAGTTCCTGCTACTGCATCAATATGCCAAATAGACAAAGTGCAGTACAAGGAACAGGAACAACTCACAACCCATAATTTAGAAGAAGGAGATACTCCTGAACTACTCCGCTTGATTACACTTACACTAACAAACCAGCACATAAAAGTATACCAACTATTAGCCGTAAACATGGCATGACCGCGCTGCCTCCTCTATGCTTTATAGGTCAAAAAAGCTGCAGTCTCAATTTTGGCCAGTCTGGCCAAAGTCCGCGCAACCCGTGGGGGTGGGGCCACGTCCTAGCTGCTGCAGTGTAACAGAAGACGCAATTTCCAGTCGCGATTGCGACCTGGCTCCTGGGTTTTGTCGAGCCCTGTGTTGGAGGTTCCAAGAAATTTTCTAGAAAAAAAAAAAAAAGAGGTTTAGTCTTTAAAGCGGAGGTTCACCCTAAAACATCTATGTGCCATTACATGCAACATACTTGCGTCAGCTACAGTATGCTGGTATTTTTTTCATTTTTATCGCAGTACATACCGTTATATAGTTAATTTTCGTTTCTTCCTCCCGCGGGGAATAGGCGCTCCTATGAAGAGGCGTAGATGATTGACGTGCGGAAAAGGCGCGTCACGCGTTCCGAAAATAGCCGATCTGGGACTCTGCTGTATACGGCGCCTGCGCCGTATCCCAGATCGGCTATTTTGGGAACGCGTGACGTGCCTTTTCCGCACATCAATCATCTACGCCTCTTCATAGGAACGCCTATTCCCCGCGGGAGGAAGAAAAGAAAATTAACTATATAAACGGTATGTACAGCGATAAAAAAAAAAAAAAATACCAGCATACTGTAGCTGACGCAAGTATGCTGCATGCAATGGTACATAAATGTTTTTTAGGGTGAACCTCCGCTTTAAGTGGCTAGACTGACCTCATTTACAGATCGAAGTTCATTCCTTTGATCTTCTAAAAAGAACAAAATGTTTATACTCATCTCTCAGGGCTGACAATGTTGTGAAAAAAAACTTGTCAAACTACCTGGTTTTTTTGACAGCCGAGTGAGCAGAAAACTCTGCACTTGTTACATGAATGAATTTGGGAAATGCTGCAAAAAGATCGTCAGGAGGGATGATTCGAGATTTAACGATTAATCGCGCAGCTCTAACAAATGTATTCTATATTTTTCAAATGCAAAAACTATTAGTACAGGTTATAGTTGCACGATTAATCGTTAAAGAATCAAGATCGCGTTTCAACCCCCACACGATCTTAAAACCGCATTTCCTTTATTCAGAAAAGAGCTGCTCTCGCTGACAGCTGTAAAAAAAAAAAAAAAAAAAAAAAAAAAAAAAAAAAAATGAAAAAACACACAAACAAAAACACAGACAGCCTACCAAGTTTATCACAACATCACTTAAGCGGAGATAAACCAGAAACTTTGTAAAATTTGGTTCTTTTAGATCAAAAGGGACGAACTTCGATCTGTAAATTAGTTCACTTTAACTAAGTAAAAAGGAGGTCTGCCCACCCATGCAAAAATTAAAAGCCAGCAGCTACACATACCGCAGATGCTGACTTTTAATAGGACACTGTGGAAGGGGGGGGGGGAGAAAGCCGAGCCACTGATGTAATTGGCCGCGGCCCAAACGCCACAGGATACACGTCAAGACAGGTATCTGCTCCCCCCTTCCCCCTAAAAGGTGCCAAATATGGCACTGGAGGGGCGGGGGCTGGAGTAGACAAGTTAGTGGCAGTTCCACTTTTGGATGGAACTCTACTTTAAAGACTAAACCCTTTGCTGACACTTCTTGCTTACAAGTTAAAAATCAGTTTTTTTTTGGTAGAAAATTACTTGGAACCCCCAGGCGCACCGAGCTTCCCGGTTTTATAAATGGGAATCATGCCGGTCCCACACGCATGCGCGGGATCTTGCCGGTACTGCGCAGGAGTGACGTCATTGCAGCTCCAGCCAGTCACAGCGCCGAAACACAGAAGAGACTATTGGGCAACATGACGACGGAGGGGAACAAGAAGCTTTTCGATCTCAGGTAAGTCATTCATAATGAGCTAGTATGCTATGCATTACATTATGCCTTTTTCTTGCAGGGTTTTTTTTCTTCTGCAAAAAAGAGGGTTTACTTCCCCTTGAAGCTGCGTTAGTGGTAAAGTTTTAGCAGTGCTTTTCGGCCTCTAGTGGCTGAAGGGTTACCCCCTTACCTAAGCCAATTGTTCTAGCAGCAGGACGAGCACAGCAGCTCCAGATGCTGTCTTATGAGCCAGGAGAGCTGGTGGGGCACCCCAGAAAAAAAAAGTGAGGATCGGGGCCACTGTGCAAAACCCTTGCACACAGAGGAGGCAAGTGGGGGGGGGGGGTATAGTGGATTTATAAAACTAGGTTGTATCCAAGCGGGAAAAAAAAAAGGTTTCCCTAATGTGTTACCTCACATAATCTTCAGTGCAGTAGCTTTTAATTTCATTGCTTCCTGCTCAAAATGAATCTATCATTTCCAGTTTTTGCAGGTGACATATTAGATTCTGCTGTGTAACCAATCAAATACTTCTGCCTCTTTATCTCCCATGCTTCACAATGAAAAGGCCAAAAACACATACTGCTGCAGACAGTGTCCAGGTTATTTAAAAAGTACTTAAAATCACTGCCAAAGAATATACACAGTGCTAAGGGAACAATCCACTTTACTTTCAGGGCAGCAGAATATCTGGCCAAATAAAATGGGTGTATACCACATTAAACAATCTTGGAATCTACTAATAGGATGTAGGAAAAAGCGAGTAACGGAGATACACTTTCCTTCCTTCAGAGATTCTAGAATATAAAATAGAGACAGTTCCAGAGTGAAACAAACATTTACATGCCTGGTTGTAGTAAAGCCCATTGGTCAAAACAGCTACCAAATCACTGTAAATATTGTGTTTGTGCAATTTATATTTTATAGCAGGCATCAGAAAATGCATTCACTTTGTATAACCCATGAGCACTGGGAGTTCAGCTCAAGTGCATAGGTCTGCTGCATTCAGCTACAGGCAGACAGCAAAAGGTGCACCATTCAGTCCCGACGCTGGCAGACTGTCAAACATAGGTTGACCGCTGCTGTGGCTGGATAGAGCTTGGTGGTACACTATTTGGACTATTTAGGGCAGTATGGAGCCAGGAAAAAATGAATAAATAAAAAATTGGCCTAAAATGCAACAAAGTCTTCAGATCCGGGGCATCCCTGGGCATATACTGTCATTAAATGTGCACCGTCGCCATTTTCAAAGAATGATGAGCCAGGAGCGCCAGCAGGGAACCCCAGAATAAGAAGAACAGGGCAGCTCTATTCTATTGCACAGAGCAGGGAAGTATATATACAAGTGTAGCTGCTGACTTAAAAGCAGACACTCGTCTGTTGGACGGTCCAGTGATGCAGGCACACAAAGCATCGCTCCTTTCCCCTTCCTCTCTGTGGCGGTAGCATTCTAACTGTGGGCACCCGGCTGTGGCTTCACAGCCAGGTGCGCACTGCACATGCACTAGCCTCGCTGCGAATGGCTGAGCAATCTTCTGGGACCTGTAAAAAAAAAGTCCCAGAAAATTGCAGGGGGGGGGGGGGGGGAAGAGAACTTCCTTCTGGTGCCACAGAGCCCCGGGAGGATGTGGGAGCTGGGTGCCTGCAAAAACAGAGTACCCGCTCCTTCCCCTAAAAATAAAAAAAATAAAATGATGTGCCAAATGTCTCATGTCAGAGGGTCACCAGCACTTAAAGCAGAAGTTTCATTTTTGGGTGGAATGCCACTTTAAGCCCGCTGTATTAACAGAACCTTTCTGGGAACCAAAAAATGCAATGGTTTTACAGTATATATGAAAAGAGCTGTATTTTACAGAAGAACAATGAATAGCCATGCATACTAATAACGTTTGGGGCGTATACGTTTGATGTAAACACTAAACAAGCAAGAGGTGATCATTTACTCTATTCACTCTCTAATACGCGTCTCAGTAAAACAATTACATGACAAAGCTGTGGAGCGACACGAAGACACTTCACAATGAGCCAGAAGGGTGTGGTGGCACGGCTTGCTATCTAACTAAAGCTACAGAGAAGTGTGCAAGAATGAGATGAATGTACATTGTGTAATCAGATTTAGGTGCGGCTTCAAGTTCACAGGATCCAAAAAGAAACATTTGACCCCTGGAATACAAACATTACAAAAGTTTACAGATATGCAAAAAAAAAAAAAAAAAAATCCTGCAATGGAATACTCACAATAATGGAAACGTGTGTCTAAACTAAATACATCAATAAAAAAAAAAGGAAACCAGCATGCAATCTAGGATTATCATAGACTGCAGGAATACAAATCCCAGAGCCCTGTCAAAATAAGGGCCAGTCTAAAGCTGGCCATACATAATCAAGGTTTAGCTTCTTCAGCAGGGACCGGCCCAGTATGCGACGGTCGGAAACCTGTCAATCAGATGGGAACGCCCAGTCCCGCAGAAGACATACCCAGAAGCGGCGGTGAAAATACGGTATGTACGGGGGAAAAAAAAACAAACAGCCGATTGTCATTAGGACAACTCGGCTGAATGTAATGTTAAAAATGTATTTTTGGGTGAACCCCCGCTTTAAACATGATTGAATGTCACACAGTAATATTTCATTAATTTCTAGGCACGCTGAAGATTTACAGTAATGGTCTGCACTTGCCGCAATGGTTTTCTGGGTGCCCTTGCAAACAACAGTGTTTTTCTTGTGGAGAAAATCACTGGTTTCTGCACAAGTGTGAACAAGCCCTGAAGTTTTATGCTCTAAGCAGAAACACAGCAAGCAAGCCATTTGTCAGTGTGAGGGGGCTGGGGAAGACCAACAAGGTCTCTGAACTAAACCGACTAGATCCATTAGATTATCAGGTCTTCTAAACTTGAATCTTTGGTGAACTTAAAAACAGTTTTGTGATATTCTGCAACTTAAAGAACAGCTACAATGCAAGGTAATAGGGATGCAACGAAATTTCGGCTGCGGAAAAAGAAGGCAATAATGCTGCCGAAAACATCTGCGATTTTACCTTGCTTATGGTGCGGTTTTCATAGGTCACGTGACCCAAAAAAAAAAAAAAAATGTAACACGGGTGCATTTTTGATGGGTTTTCAATGTGGAGGTGCGGTTTGCCAAATATTCACCAAAAATGCAATAAGCTTGATTTTTAATATCGCTTCAAAAGGTTCTTGATAAGGCCGACAATTCATTTAAATTAATGATATGGACTAAAAAGTTTAATATATAGAATATCTCACAACTCATTAAAGTGGGGCTCTGGTGGAGCTGCAGGAGAGTCACCGCTTACTCACTTTGTAAATTGATTGTACTAAGCCAATCGTGTTTAAAAAAATAAAAAAATTGCTCAAGGGTCACATTTGTGTAAAAAAAATAAAATATATAAAACAAGTCAGAATGAGAGCGGAATCTAAGCTTTTTATTTTCTTTGATAGTTTCCACTTGGCCATGGATATACGGGCAGGACTGAAGTCGTGTGGGTATCCTCTGTGGTACCCGTGTAGGTATGCTTTGTGAGATTACAGGGGAAATTGGGGGGTTAAATGGTTGCACTGTTGGCTGCAATGTGTAAAAATACAAGGTGCCTTTAAAAAAAAAAAAAAAAAAAAAAAAAATGCGCTGCGACCCTTTCGTAAAAGAAAA
Source organism: Rana temporaria (assembly GCF_905171775.1). Classification (NCBI taxonomy): domain Eukaryota; kingdom Metazoa; phylum Chordata; class Amphibia; order Anura; family Ranidae; genus Rana; species Rana temporaria. The sequence continues at coordinate 37,095,830 of NC_053501.1, read as the reverse complement.
TTATTTCACCACAGCATATAGTGCTGCAGGTACTGAACATGGCAGCAAAGCATAAATGTGAACCAGCCTAAGGTGAAGTTTATTCAGGTAAACAAAGAAAAAAAAATGGTCAGAGGGCACAGCACATACCAGGAATGTAATTATGTAATAAAAAAACTGTAGTCAGTTAAAAGCTAAGGAATAACATGTGTGAACATGTTAGAACTATAGTTACAGTCAGCAAGCTAAAATCAAACCTATTAAAAGTAATCTGTAAAAAGGGGGGCCTAAAAAACAAAACTAGACAAACCGCGCAAAAAAAAAAAAAAAAAACCCACAAGAGAAGCCAAGATTTTAGCTAGTTACACTTTCTTTTGCTTCCCAACATATAATAAAGTAATAATTTCCTTTAAAGTTGACGAGGACCACAAGTCATTTAGAACCATTCGGAAGGTCACAGATAAAGTAGTTTGCAGTCTTTTCACACAATTCTGTTTGAATTCCAGAATACATACATCAAAAACAAAAAAAGAAAATGTATATTATATTACACACACACACACACACACACACACACACACACACAGTGAATTTACTAAGGCACATACGGAACATTCATCATTAAAAGAATACACATCAGGAAAGGCAACAACAAATCGTAGGGGGTTGCTTGTTCTAAACCTCATTTTCTTTATCTTAGGGTCCCTTGCACAATGAGCGTCTCGCCCCTGTGCATACAATCCCAGCGTTTTATTTCACCCAGAAGCGGAGTCTGGTGGCTCCTTACAACCTGTCAAGTCTACACTGCGCCTGGACAGGGCTGAAAGCTGCACAGAGTGGCACTCATGTTTAGAGCCCTGTGCATTCAGACATATGCCATGCTCTTAGAATACATTTTTGTATGCATATGGCACACAAGTAAATGTTCAACTCGTTCCAGCCACAGAGCATTTCAGTCTGCAGGCAATGGAAGTGGACAATGCATCAGTGTCACTCAGGTGCACTAAAATGCTTGGATTTCATGCAGAGGGGGCTAGACGCCCCATGTGCAAGGGGCCCTAGATTACTTGGGTTTTACCCCTTAATTTACCTGTGCGTAGCCTATGGCTGAAACAAAAAACTCTAAATGATTGTGACACTTTTATGACTCATGCAAACTGGACTTTTGAGAAGAAAAAAAAAAAGCCAAATAGTGTTAGCTGTAGAATGAGTTTCAGCAGTTGTGTTTTTCAGCTCCCCCCCCCCCCCCAAAACAAAACTATGCACAAAAGCTTAAAGCTCAAAAAACGCTGAAAAACCCCAAATAGTCACGTTAAGCTCTTATCACAGTTAGCACCCTGAAATGTGTATTACGCGATCATTCACCCCTGGGCGCTGTGAAGTCTCGGGCAGAGGTGCTGCAAACCTGACCATGATTCAAAAACATCCAGGTGTAAATGCAGAGTTCTTGATACAGAACTACAGCAAACCGATATAATGGGGGGGGGAATAGATTTTTAATCAGTTGCCACTGTACTTTCACTACAAGCCCTAAGCCGTTCTGTACATATATAAAAAGCTCACCAAAAATAATAATAATAATAAAAAAAAAAAAAAAAAAAAAAAAAAAAGACTCCCCACACACTACAAAAACACTCCCTATTGGGCGTCGCGTGCGTCTCATCAACCGATGGGACATTAGGGTGGGTTCACGCTGCCCTGCTGCACTTTGGGCAGAGCACAGCTAACCCGTGGTTTTCCATTATCTGAAAGCGGAAAAAATAAATACAAATTTGTTTTAGGGACAGAGCACACCACTGGGACACTTTGACCATGTGCTTTATCTCAACATCACAGAACCCATGACCAAGCACAGAGAAACGCCCCCGCACTGGCCAGGTAATTTTCCAGTGCAGCTCTACTACATATGATCTTCAGACACGCGCACACTGCATCTCTGCATAACAGTTTTAATCCTGTGCAGAGCAAAGTCCCCAAAAACAGGAGTCCCATCTACAGTATATGTAATCCATATTCTTATACAAAAACCATGAAAACCTACTACAGCCACGACGACACAACACTGGTCAACGGCACCTGGAGTTTCTAGCAACTTTAAAATCAACTTTTCAGTCAAAAAGCAAAGCCATGTAGATGTAACTGGTGCTGCCATCTATTCAAATGGCTGCGTATATTAGGGCTCACGAACATAATTGACAGAACCTTTAATCAACATTATAGTAAAACTGAACATTGGGCCACGTGTCTAAAGACAGAAACCTCACGCAGCCACAATCCTGTACTCACCAACACATTAATAACCTTATACACGTCAGTTTAGAAAATATGAAGAGGCTTTTCAAAATCACAAAGCAACCCAAACAGATCACTACAACAGAGTGTGAATTTGATTTAAATCACTAGTAAAAAGGCTTGATTCAAATCATAACTTTTAAAAAGAGCAACCGCCATATCTGTCCTTCAACAGATCCGCCTCTGACCCGCTGTTGACTCACCGACAGTCCCATTCACTTCAATGTGATGGCTGGTGCTGCCGCGACACAAGGTGAGGGACATGGCAGAAGAAGGTGAGTGGATGCCCGATAACAGGCAGGGCCAGGATGGATCTGAAAAATTACAGGTGCTCTTTAAATGCAAGGACGCATTGTTGCTGGTAGTTAGAATCTTTAATATTTGCAAACACAATGAAGGTTTCCCCATTTAGAACAAGCGGTCAGGTTAGTAAAACAGCGATCTCAGAACTGATTCAATCATACAATTTGTAGTGTACAAAGATTTGCAGAACAATTGGATACAAGGAATATTCCTAAACTTTGTTTTATCTCATGGTTACTGTGACATTGTGTCAATGCAGTGCATGTTATCTCAGTTTGCAGCGCTTAGAATCATTGAATGAGTTGACAATTTTCCTTTTTACTGCAGAATATACAGACTCATGTTACATAACCAAGCTCCATTTCATGCTGAATTATTAATGTATCTTTAAAAGCGGAGCTCCACCCTAAAGTGGGACTTGCGCTCATCGGAACCCTCCCAGGTATTTGCACCCACTTCAGACCACACAGCCTGCGGGTAGACTGTGGGCAGGATGTCAGATCCCGCCCCCCCGTTGTGTTCTGGGAAACACACTTTTACCCAGAACACAGAAGGGACCAGTAAGCACGGCGCACAGGACTCGCGCATGTGCTGTAAGGAACCGGGAAGTAAAGCTGCAATGCTTCACTTCCTGGTTCCCTCACAGAGGATGACGGTGGGGGCAGCAGAGTGACGAGCGATTGCTCGTCCTCTGATGCCGACATCGCTAGAATCCAGGACAGGCAAGTGTGCCAATATTAAAAGTCAGCAGCTGCAGTATTTGTAGTTTCCCCCCCCCCCCATTTGATTTCTATTCCAAAAGCATTTTATTAAAATAAATTTACGGAAAAAAAAAAAATTATATATATATATATATATATATATATGTATCCACCCTGTTTTTCTGTCTCTCACTGTTACAATAAACCTACCATTAAATTATAGATCATTTGTCAGTGGGCAAACGTACAAAATCAGCACAGGATCAAATAAACGCCCCCCCCCCCCCCCACACCGTATGTATAAAGTGCATATAGAAAACCAACTGATCACACAACGGATTACTAACTTTTTCAAACAACCTTTTATGCAAAGCTAACCCATCAACAAACAACATGTCATACACATTACATTTTTTACACTAGGTTGTCAAATTTGGTTTAGATGTCTCAGTGATCAAAAGCTGGTTGACAGGTCTTGGTTTTACGTGAACTGCCAGATCATGTGTATGCACAGAACTATTATTTTTGAACGTAGGTATCACAATTCATCTGCAGTTTTACCACACACACACACAATATCAGCTGATTTAGTAGAAACGGGTCGACATTTGGCCCGAGTGCACATGAGCCTGGCCGACTGCCGTCAGCATCTGAACAGGCAAGGGCTGCGAGCACGGACCGGTGTGTGTCCTGGTGTCAGAACACAATAGCTCAGCAAGGACATCACAGTTAGTACTCTATCACATCCGGAAAGTATTCAAAGTGCTTAACTTTTTCCACATTGTTATGTTTCAGCCTTATCCCAAATGGATTAAATTCATTAATTCCATCTAAAAATTCTACTAAACAATACTCCATAATGACAGTGTGAAAGAAGTTTGTTTAAAATCTTTGCAAATTCATAAAAAAAAAAAAAAAAAAGTAATCTTGGCTGTGTGCTTATAGTCCTTGTCCTGTTGGAAGGTGAACCTTTTCCCCAGTCTAAGGTCCAGAGCACACTGGAGCAGGTTTTCATCAAGAATGTCTCTGTACATTGCTGAATTCATCTTTACCTCAATCCGGACAAGTCTCCCAGTTCTTTCAGCTGAAAGACATCCCCACAGCATGATGCTGCCACCACCATGCTTCACTGTAGGGATGGCATCAGCCAGGTGATGAGCGGTGCCTGGTTTCCTCCAGACATGACGCTCGCCATTCAGGCCAAAGAGTTCAATATTTGTTTCTTATGGTCTGAGAGTCCTTCAAGTACCTTTTAGTAAACTCTCGGTGGGCTGTCATGTGCCTTTTACCGAGCAGTGGCTTTCCGATGGCCACTGTGCCATACAGGCCTGATTTGTGGAGTGCTGCAGAGATGGTGGTTGTTTATCTCCACAGAGAAACCCTGGAGAGCTCTGTCAGAGTACCATCGGGTTATTGGTCACCTCCTTACTAAGGCCTTTCTCTCCCCCCCCCCCCCCCCCCCGATCACTCAGTTTGGCCGAGCGGCATGCTTTAGGAAAAGTCCTGGTGGTTCCAAACTTATACTATTTACAGATGATGGAGGCCACTGTGCTCATTGGGACCTTCAATGCTGCAGAAATATTTTTCTGTACCTTTCCCCAGATATGCGCCTCAATACAATCCTGTTGGAGGTCTACAGACAATTCCTTGGACTTAATGGCTTGGTTTGTGCTCTGACATGCACTGTTAATTGTGGGACCTTATATAGGCAGGTGTGTGCTTTTCCAAATCATGTCCAATCAACCAAAAATTTACCAAAAGGTGGACTCCTATCAAATTGTAGAATCGTTATGGGGTATTGTTTGAAGAATTTTGAGAAAAATAATGAATTTAATCCATTTTGGAATAAAGCTGCAACATAACAAAATGTGGAAAAAGCGAAGTGCTGTAAATACTTTCCGAATGCGCAAAACACCACAGTCAGCACCGCGCCAACACCACACAGTCAGCACCGCGCCAACACCACACAGCCAGCACCGCGCCAACACCACACAGTCAGCACCGCGCCAACACCACACAGTCAGCACCGCGCCAACACCACACAGTCAGCACCGCGCCAACACCACACAGTCAGCACCGCGCCAACACCACACAGTCAGCACCGCGCCAACACCACACAAGTGCAGTGCGTTCCAGTCAGTTTCCATTGCAGAAACTGACTGTGATGTTGGTGCCGACTGAACTAGAGCCATAGGAATATATGGAAAACACTGTGCATGCAATTTTTTTTTTTTTTTTTTGCACTTAAAAAGTACACGGAACAGAACTGCGTCTGGTGTGAACCAGCACTTAAAGCGGAAGTAAACCCATCGATTTAACAGTTTCAAAAAGCAGTTGCATTTCCGGCATGCCGGGATTGCTAACTGTCCCATTGGTCGTGCTCTCAACCAAACTGTCAAACCATCCAATGGCTGGTGTCATAACTGATCACATGTGCAGCACCATGGCAGTTGAAGATTAAATATAGGCCAAGATGGCAGCTTCCTTGGCTGAAAAGGATAGGTGGGTTTACTTACACTTTAATGCATTTACTGCATTGAAGGGAAAATAAAAAAATACAATCCATTACTTGCTCTCCAGCTCCTCCCCTAAAAAACTTACCTCACTCCTCTCATCGATCCAGCATTGTCCTGGCTGCAGTCCTGCTCTCCCCTCTTCCTGGTCAAACTCTGGTGAGAAGGGAGTTGCTTACCGGAGCTGTGTCTACGGATGCACACAGTGCCGCTTGGGAGTGCGCACCACACAAGTGACTGACAGTGTGTGAGGAGGGAAGAGACAATCAGCGGCATTTCTTCACAAGGGAGACCTGAACAGATAATCACTGCCCTTTAGGCAACTTTCACACTGAGGTGCTTTACAGGCGTTTTAGCACGAAAAATAGCGCCTCTCCTGTCACTCTAGTGTGAAAGCCTGAGTGCTTTCACCCTGGAGCAGTGCGCTTGCGGGACGTTAAAAAAGTCCTACAAGCAGCATCTTTGGGGCACTTTAGGAGGGGTTTATACAATGCTCTTAAAGCACCCAAGCCCATTTAAATCAGTAGGTAGCACCTGCAAAGCAATTCGGCAGCGTCACTATGAACCCCTTCATCGCCCGCAAGCAGGGGTTAAAAACGCCCCGCTACTGGGCGAAAAGTGTCGCTAAAATGATGGTAAAGGGCTGCTAAAAACAGCGCTGCTTTACCACCGATGCCCCCACCGCCTCAGTGCCTTTAGCGATGGCAGTCAGTGCCCATCAATGCCACATCAGTGAAGGAGAATTACTTAAATATTATCCTTAAAGTTAAAAATATTTGGTCTAAAAAAAATAAAAAAATATATAAAAAGGCGGAGATTGAAAACCATCAAAACAAAGAAAAAAAAAAATTATAGAAATTGTGTTTGGATACAGTGTTGCATGACTGCGCAATCGTCATTGAAAGTGCGACAACGCTAAAAGTTGGCCTGGACAGGAAGGGAGTAAAAGTGTCCAGTATTGAAGCGGTTAATACCACTTTAAGGTCTCGTTGACATGTGCGGCAGACCCGGCCATCCCTTTGAAAATTGCTCTTCAGATGTTAGTAGTGCATTCAGGAGGCGACTCCACCACCTCCTGAACAGCTTCTTTTTGCAGGTAAATACCACGCCACAGCCAAGTGTTTGTCACGCAGTTGTGGCGTGGCTCTATTAAGGCTGCATTCACACCTGAGCGTCGGTCGTTTTTTCAGGCGTTTTGTCGCGCGTATTCATGCTTATTTGCGCGTTTGCATACAGCGTCGTCCGACATTTTTTATTTTAGCCAACAGGAAAAATTATCATCTTTTCATCACTTGTTACTATGTTGGTAGATTTTTTTTAATCTTCTGCCTGGGTTAAAAGTTCTATTGATTAAAGCGACGAAACGCCCGTAGCAAACGCTCGTTGTTGCGCAAGTCGCTTGAATAGAGCGTTTCCATTACTGTCTATGGGAAATGGAAACGCTCAAACCGCCCAATACGCGTGACAAAAAAGGGTCCGGAACTTGTTTGAGCTTCAGGCTCCATTCACACCTAGGCATTTTAACGCCTGAAGCGCAACGCTACAATACGCCGGAGGGTCGAAATTACATTAGTCTCTATGGAGACTGTTCACATCTCAACGCCGAACGCTGAAACGACGATCGCCTGAAGCTCAAACAAGTCCCGGACCCTTTTTTGTCGCGCGTATCGGGCGGTTTGGGCGTATTTGAGCGTTTCCATTTCCCATAGAAAGTAATGGAAACGCTCGATTCAAGCGACTTGCGCAACAACGGGCGTTTGCTACGGCCGTTTCGGCGCTTTAATCAATAGAACTTGTCGCCCATGCAGAAGATTAAAAAAAATCTACCAACATAGCAACAAGTGATGAAAAGATGATAATTTTTCCTATTGGCTAAAATAAAAAACGTCGACGTAAAAACGTCGGACAACGCTGTATGCAAATAAGCATGAATACGCGCGACAAAACGCCGGAGAAAAAAAAAAACGACCGACGCTCAGGTGTGAATGCAGCCTCAGTCGTTCGGCATCAGGCGTATCGGCGTGCAGATGTGAACCATCTCCATAGTGTATAATGTATTTTTTCCCCTCTAGCGTATTTGAGCGTCGCGCTTCAGGCGACAAAACGCTCAGGTGTGAATGCAGCCTTAGAGAGGTCACATTTGGTGGTGGTAGTAGTGGTACCACCCACCAAACATAAAAGGAAAAAAACATTTCATATGTAACACTCTGCATGTGTACAACCCCCAGCTCTGCTGCCTGTTTATACCGCCGCCCTTGTGGTGGATCTTCAAAGTGCATCTCTGTAGACGGCTAAGGGTCACACAGCAAATGGACAGCACTATGTACAAAATACAACCATGTCCACAGATAAGCAAGGATGGGCCCTGTGACCAATATATATATATATATATATATATATATATATATATACACACACACACACACACACACACACTAACATTATATATATATATATATATATATATATATATATATATACACATACACATACACACACTAACAATATATATATATATATATATATATATATATATATATATATATATATATATATATATATATATATATATATATATATATATATATATATATATATATATATATATATATATATATATATATATATATATATACATACACACATACACACACGATAAAATACGGTCAGCCATGACCACCTCCTCCCCATCTGCCTCAGACAGCTGCAGTCATAACAAGAACCTCTCTCTCTCTCTCTGCGGCAGTGAGCAGGAAAGTCCGAGGCTGCGGCCTGCCCCCCCACCAGCACATACAGTGACCGGGCCCGTTCCCGGGGCTCCTCTTACCTTGTCTGTCTGTCTACGGAGCGGCGGTGGCGGCCTCTTGCAGGCGGGAGAGACGTGAGGAAGGAGACAGAGCGGGCCGCCTCACACACGGGCTCAGTCCGCGCTGCGCTCACTATCACCGGGGGACAAATAAAATTCCTCCGCTAACCTGATCCCGGGAGGAGACAACAATATAATCCAGACCTAACAACCCCCGATAGCACAGGAATGGGAAGAAAAAATGAGACAAGACCTACGTCACCACAAGACACCAGAACGCCGCCTCTTATAGGGCCGGACCTCCTGCCACTCACAGGTGACCCCGCCCCCTCATTCCAGCGCCCTCTTGACTACCTGGCTACGGGAGCGCGCATTGTTTGGCTGAGCTGGACACGGCTAGGGGGCGCGCTTTCCACCTTTGGCTGGTGACAGGCTGGAGGAGCACGTGACACAAGGACAGAAATGATAATAAAAGTGTTTACATTGAAGATGACAGAACTGTCCGATCACATCGTTCACAGCGCAAATCCACACGACACGATTATTTTTACATACAGTTAGGCCTCATTCACATCTGCAAAAATTGGTGAACGCGTGCAAAAAATGCGTATCGCGTTTGTGCTGCCGCTGATTCTTAATGGCACCCCAAATACAGATTGCAGATCTGCGTTTTGTCACTTGCCAAAATGCATGGTATTAAAAAAACGCCCCCAAAAAAAAAAGGCGCAAGAACTACTTTGGCGCATCGGTCGCACATAGGGCAGCCCATTCACTTCCATACTTTAAAGAGGAGCTCCAGCCCCCCCCAATGAAAAGTCAGCAGCCATAAATACTGTAACCACTGACTTTTACTATTAGGAACTTACCTGTCCAGGCATCCGCCGATATCGGCACCCCAGCTAATGTTTCCATCGGCTCTCTGGTGCCGCCGCCGCCATTGCCTGGTAGGGAAACAGGCAGGGAAGCCTTGCGGTTCCCCAGTGGAGGGGGGAAATAGGGGGAACGAACTTCTGGGGGGACCTCGCCACAGCCAAGTCTCCCGCAAGTGGAGAAATCGGGTACCCGTTCCCTCCTCCTCCCTGAAAGGTGCGCATCAGAGGGGGGGGGGGCAAGATAAGTGGAGCGTCCCCTTTTTGGGTGGAGCTCAGCTTTAATCTGTTATGAAAGCAGCGTTCCACCCAAAAATTGAACTTCTGCTTTTTGGAAACCCTGCCCCCTCCGGTGTCACATTTGGAACCTTTCAGGGGGGGGGGGGTGCAGATACCCATCTAAGACAGGTATTTGCACCCACTTTCGGGCATAGACTCCTGTGGGAGTCACGCCACTTCCCATCCCCCACCCGCTGTCTCCTGGGAAACACACTGTTCCCAGGAGAGAGCAGGGACCAGTGAGGTAGCGCCGCACTACTTGCGCATGCACAGTATAGAACCGGGCAGTGAAGCCGCAACGCTTCACTTCCTGATTCCCCCACCGAGGACAGCGGCGGAAGCAGCCAAGTAATGAGCGATTGCTCGACTTCAGTTTCCGACATCGCGGGCGTGCTGGACAGGTAAGTGTTCATTTTTAAAAGTCAGCAGCTGCACTATTAGTAGCTGCTGGCTTAAAAAAAAAATGTATAAAAAAAAAAAAAAAAAAAATCGGGTGGACCTCCTTTTGAAGAGATGGATACATGCAACCAGCTGTAATACAATTACTGATCAACACGAGATCGCACATTGACAGAAAGATCCTGAGTAGATAAGATCAGTAAACCGTTTATGTCTACATGCGTATAGACACGATCACCTCCAGCCATCTTTTAGCCTAGGTTCACATTGATGCGATTTGACGTTGCCGGCACTGGCACCAATTCGCACAGATTCCCAAAAATAGTTTCTGTACTACTTTTGGCAACTTCAGGGTGCGATCTGTATGGACATCTGTACAGGAACCCGCTCAGATGTCTCTGAAATCACCCCCGAGGTCAGACCGACAAGCGGGAATGAAATTGTGCGAGTGCAGCTGAACGCGGTGGTGGTATTGGGACAACCCTAATACATATATATATATATATATATATATATATATATAGTAAGGAGTCAGTGTCATTTCTTGAAATCAGCTGCTGCAACACTGAATATATCAGATAATATATTGTTTCAGGTTATTATTGTTTCAAAAACTGCACTGTTTTTTAACATTCTACTAATGCCGCGTACACACGATAGGAATTTCCGACAACAAATGTTCGATGGGAGCATGTTGTCCTGAACATGTGTAGGCTCCAGACATTTGCTGTCGGAATTTCCGACAACAAAAATTTGAGAGCTGGTTCTCAAATTTTCCGACAACAAGTTTTGTTGTCGGAAATTGCGATCGTGTGTACACAATTCCGATGCTCAAAATTCCACGCATGCTCGGAATCAAGCAGAAGAGCCGCACTGCCTAACAAACTTAATTTTTCTCGGCTCGTCGTAAGTCACCACGTTCTTGACCTTTGGAATTGCAGACATTTGTGTGTCCGTGTGCATGCAAGACAAGTTTGAGCCAACATTCCGTTGGAAAAAAATCCACGGTATTGTTGTCGGAATGTCCCATCGTCTGTACGCGGCATATGAGCCTAATAAACTACATGCACTCCAACATAATAGTTAATTTGAACTTCATAATTAGATATAAAATGCAACAATCCACCTTCCTCCACAACCGCCAGTCGTAGTTTATTGGGCCCACTGTTTGGTACAGAAAGCAAGGGGGTTGTGGGACTTTGAGTGAGGCACAAGACGCGTGGCAGGAGAAATTGTAAAATTGTTTAACTGGCATATAAACAAAGTGCTGAACGTAATTATTTGTATCTATATACAAGGCAATGGCATACAAAAAAGAAAAATTCATGTATGTACATGCACGCATCAGAAATTGCATAATATATTAGAAACTATGTGATTTCAGATGTGTGCATGTACATACATGAATTTGTCTTTTTTGTATGCCATTGCCTTGTATATAGATAAAGATACTCATATTCAATGCTTTGTTTATATGGCAATTAAACAATTTTACAATTTCTCCTGCCATGTGTCTTGTTCCTCACTCAAAGTCCCAAAAAAAAAAAAAAACCTTTCTTATTAAGGTTCAGGCCAGGGTTCAGCAAACCCTGGGAGCTAGGTCGCAATTGCGACTATAATTAGCGACCTGGGGCAGCACAGCTGGGGTATCCTGTGTCTCCATGCGCCCCCACCTCCCCCGCCGCACGATCGTGTCGGGCCGCGCCAGCCGATAATCGAGACCGTGGCTTTGTGGCCTTCTGCAGTCCTATGCTTCCTTCGGTGATCTGGTGCCATCTTGTGGTGGCCGTTGATATGACAAGACAACCAGCAATGCTAATGAAGCTTCCCCTATCTGTTTTCACTGCCATCTTCTTCCCTCTAATTAGAACCCCCAAACATTATATATATTTTTTATTCTAACACCTTAGAAAATAAAATAGCAGTCGTTGCAATACTTTCTGTCACACCGTATTTGCGCAGCGGTCTTACAAGCGCACTTTTTGGGGAAAAAATACACTTTTTTTATTAAAAGAAAAAAGACATCAGTAAAGTTAGCTCAATTTGTTTTTATATTGTGAAAGATAATGTTACGCCGAGTAAATTGATACCCAACATGTCACGCTTCAAAATTGCGTTTAGTCGTGGAATGGCGACAAACTTTTTCCCGTTTAAAATCTCCATAGGCGACGTTTAAAAAATTCTACAGGTTGCATGTTTTGGGTTACAGAGGAGATCTAGGGCTAGAATTATTGCTCTCACTCTACTAATCGCGGCGATACCTCACATGTGTGGTTTGAACACCGCTTTCAAATGCGGGCACTACTCACATATGCGTTAGCTTCTGCGTACGAGCTCGGCGGGGCGCGTTCCTGGCTCCTAACTTTTTTAGCTGGCTCCTAGATTCCAAACAAATTTGTCAAGCCCTGGTTTAGGCTACATTCACACCTGAGCATTTTCAGCTCGTAAAACACCAGAAAAAAAAATTTAAAAAAATAAGCGCACCTGGTATGAAAGCACATTTAGCCCAGGTTCACACTGGGTACGATTTGGTACGATTTGAGATGCGATTTCACATGTCAAATCGCATCTCAATTGTCGGCAATGGCACCGTCCTAATCGGTGCAGCGCTGCACCGATTTCAAAAAGTAGTTCCTGTACTACTTTTTGCGATTTCGGGCTGCGATTTACATTGAACCCTGCACAGATGTCTCTTAAATCGCAGCCGAAATCGCGGCAAAATCATGGCAAAACCGCAGCTGCAAAATCGCGATTTTACCGCGATTTTGAATTCGCAGCAGTGTGAACCTAGCCTTATTCTTTAAATGAGAAGTCCAGCCTGGGCTTTTTCAGCTGGGCTTCTCCTCTGGGTCACATGAGTGCAATTTGTTTTGCACTCCTGTGACCTGTTTTCAGCGGAGAGCGATCTGAAGTCCGCTCTCCGCTGACGTCACTGCCATCAGTCGGGGGCAGCGCATCATCAGGACTTCCCAAGCCGGGATTCGCCAGCTGCCCTGATTGATGGCAGTCTAAGCGAGCCGCTAAGACAGCCTCTCCCCGCCCCTCCACGACTCAGCGCTCCAATGAGCGTAGAGAAGCACTTCCTGTTTCTCCTCAGTAAGCTTTCCACCATCATCTGAGCCGTTCTGGCTGGGGGTTAGTCAGCCTGAACAGCTTGCCGAGGAGGAACAGGAAGTGAGAAATACAGACAAAGAAAAGAAAAACATTTAGAAGGGAAATCGAAGGAAAAGGTAAGTGAACCAACAATGCACTAGCTTAAAGGAACCTATTTAGAAAATAAAATATGAACCTTTACAACCCCTTTAAGCAACATGACCTTCAAAAAGCGCACTAACTCCTCAAAAAGCAACTGAAAAGCGCTCGCCGTTTTATAGGCAGTTTTCAAGGGCCTCAGTGTGAAAGGGGTCCTAGTAAAAAATAATAATAAAAAAATAATAATAATAATAATAATAATAATAATAAAATGAACATCTTTTTGCAGGTAAAAATAAATAAGAAATAGGTACCCGTATTTATTGGCGTATAACACGCACAGGTGTATAACACGCACCCTAACTTTAAGAGAGAGGTTTCAGGAAAAAAAAACGTTCCACAGCCCCCTACGTATAACACGCAGGCACAGTTTACCCTCCATTGTCAGGGTAAAAAAGTGAGTGTTATAGGCCAATAAATACTGTATTTGTCTTTGTTTTTTTCTTACATTGCATCCTATAAAGATTAGCAGATCATGGGTGCAATGCCTGGATCCTGAAGATTCTCTGTATACTGTCTGCCTGTACCTCAGATATGGGCAGGCAGTTAGCGAAAGGCAGGAAGACTATAAAAGTACATAAATAATATTAATAATAATAATAATAATAATAATAATGAACTACCAGATTGCTCATCTGCGCCCTCACACATTGAGAACTACAAGACCAGGGCTCAAGTCCTGTGGGAACACGTGGGAACGGAGTTCCTGCACTTTTTTCACAGCAGGAACTCCGTTCCCTTTCCAGGACTAGAGGAGCCGAGCCGCCCGAGCCAATCCTTCACTAAGCGGCGATGCCCAGCTCGAGTCACTGTCAGGGGCAAGCGAACCTTAGTAATCCTTTATGTTACTGGCCGCTTCCTGTATATGGATTCATCGCGTAGTGTGCGGGTATTCCGTCACTTCCTCGATGCCGCAATGTCTCCTGGGAGCTTTTGTCATTGTTCCCAGGAGTCATTGCGGAGGTCTGCCGCGAGTTATCGCAGGATTTAGAAAGAACTTGCGGTTTATTTATTATGCATATGAGCGTATCATTTTTTTTTTTTTGGTGGGGGAGTGGATCTTGGGTGGGAGTTCCCACACTTTTTTTCCCAGGACTTGACCCCTGTACAAGACACAATGGATGATGATACTTGAAGTCTAATAATTCACAGGAAACTGAAAGAATGATATGGCCATGCTGTTTTCAAATTGTGAGAGCAGGTGCAGGGAGAAGATCTGCTGTCACAGAGCAGGGAGCGCTGACAGCGGGAGGTGGGTGGATAAGCACCATGTTACACCCTAAATATGGATCCAACAGGTTTCTAAAAGGTAAACTTATCTTTAAAAGTGGTATTAAACCCATAATCAAAAATGTTATATATTGCAGCTTGCCAATCCTTATATTAGGGGACCTTGGGGGGGTGGAGATGTTAGATGTACTAGCAGATTTAGACACACTGACAAATTTAAGCCGAGCTCTAGCCAACACAATATTATATAAATCATTGTGAAGATCCCTGTCAGTGTTAAATGTTTTTTTCTCAACACTCTAACTGCTACATCTGCAGGACAGCTTGTTCTGTTGATAAACAGACTTACTGGCAGGATCACCAACGGAATATAAAGGAAAGAAAGCCTCAAAATAATAAAATAATGCAGCCATCACATCTAAGAACTCCTAAATACAGACCCTGCCACACTGGGCATAAGAGATCTAAACAACGCGCCATCTGAGCCACTATGCGCATACACCCCTAAGCACGACACCTGGGCACACATACAAACAGAGCCAGAGCGCTCATGTTAGGATGGTTCCAGGGAGGCCTGAAAGGCTAAGTAGTCACCCGTGTAGATGGAAATGAGTTACTGCAAAAAAACGAATACTGCTACAAGCTCGGGTTGTCTTTTTAAAGACTGAGTACAATAAAAAATTTTTTTACAAACAGTGATTCTGCCTAAGGTCCCCAAACCTTATCAGACTCGGGCATCCGGTTCCTTCCCGGGTAACCCTATTGCATGGCAATACATTATTGATTTGTTTTATCCACTCAGAGATAGAAGGCATTGGAGAGAGAGTTTCCATGTCATGTCTATGCATTTACATGCACCAACTATTCCAGACTCATTTTCACTCCATGTGTTGTGTCGCAAAAGCTCTAGATTCCAACACAAGCAAAGTGGATGAGAAGACCTTTTGTTCAAACGATGATTTTTTTTAATAAAAATTAAATCCAATTTTTTTATTTATTTTAAATCGATTTTTAGCAAATGTATTTTAATAAAATGCTTTTGGAGTAAAAAAAATGTATCTAAAGATAGTTTCCTATATAAGATACATTAATAACCAATTTTATTCAGCATGAAACGGAGCTTAGTTTTGTGGCATGAGGCTGTATATTCTGCAATATTTACATTTTTGGTATACTCATTCAATCTCTGCAAACCCCCTTCTTACTAGTCTTTCTGGAAGCTGAGGGGGAGCCAGAACCGCTGACAGAAACAGGCTTTTTCAAATCTCACTGTGCCATTACATTACATGCCCCCCACTGTGCCATCACTTGCCCCCCATTGTGCCATCACTTGCCCCTTCTCTGTGCCTGAACTTGCCCTTCTCTGTGCCTGAACTTGCCCTTCTCTGTGCCTGAACTTGCCCTTCTCTGTGCCTGAACTTGCCCTTCTCTGTGCCTGAACTTGCCCCTCTCTGTGCCTGAACTTGCCCCTCTCTGTGCCTGAACTTGCCCCTCTCTGTGCCTGAACTTGCCCCCCAGTGCAATCACTCACTCAATCACTCACTTTTTTTCTGAATAGACTTGCAGGCGGTGACAGTCTCCGTGCTGCGAGCGTCAATGATTTGAAAGCCGTGCCTTCTCTTCAGAGTGTTCTGTGATAGGCGGAACACAAATTTTCCCAGCAGCGCCTCTGTTCTGTGTTCCGCCTCATCCGAGGATGAGAAGGCATCTGTGATAGGAGGAACACAGAACAGAGGTGCTGCTGGAAAGATTTGTGTTCCGCCTATCACAGAACACTCTGAGGAGAAGGAGCGTCTTTTAAATCATTGACGCTCGCAGCACGGAGACCGCCCCCGGCGTATAAGACGACCCCCGACTTTGGATGCATTTTTTTGCATCCAGAAAGTCGTCTTATACGCCGGAAAATACGGTATTCCTTTATTCCTGATTCTGCATTATGGTGAGTTGAACAATTTCATTTTATATTACAACGTACCGTATTTATCGGCGTATATCGCGCACTTTTTTGCCCTGAAAATCAGGGCAAAATCGTGGGTGCGCGATATACGCCGATACCCGCGCCGAGTTTGAACCACTGCGCTGGCATATACCGAGTGCAGTACACTCGGGTATAGCCGAGCAGGCTTGGCTCCTCTCGCGGTCACGTCCTGGACGTACAGGACGTGACCGCGAGAGGAGCCAAGCCTGCCCGACTATACCCGAGTGTACTGTGCTCGGTATATGCCGGCGCAGTGGTTCAAACTTAGCGCGGGAAGCGGGAAGGACACAGCAGAAGGACACCGGACCCGACGAGGAGGACACCACCGAAGCCGCAGACGGACGCCGGACCCGACGAGGCCGCCGCGCAAGACACCTAAACTGTAAGTACTAAAATGTTTTTTTTTACAGGAATGCGGGTCCACTTTAGGGGTGCGCGCAATACCCCGATAAATACGGTAATAATAGAAATAATGCGCTTCAATCATCCTGATACCATATTAACCATGGTGTCATGATGACGGAAGCGTTAACACCAGCCATTTCCCTGACATATTGACAGCGAAAAACCTGCATAAAAATGTTCTTCCACGACGCTAGGCCCCGGTGTCAAAAATGTTGGGGGACCACTGCTATATGAGAATCGATCCCCTGATGACACAGGCTTTGTAGTCATGCTTGCACAGATCACACAGCCTCTAATCAGCTCTCCTGGGTTAGAATCACTCATTAGAAACAGAGCAGCTCAGTTTACATGGAAGCATCATATTCCCATTTCCAGCACCTCTGTCTGGAATAATATTCCTGAAATGTGGCACTCTGAGATAGAAGAAAATAATCTGCTGCTGCCACAAAGAAACAGTAATGCCTTGTACACACGATCGGAATTTCAGATGGAAAAAGTCAGACGGAATTTTTTCATCGGATATTCCGACCGTGTGTTTGTCCCATCTGAGTTTTTCCATCGGAAATTCTGGTGGACTTAGAAAGAGAACATGTTCTCTTTTTTCCGATGAAAAACATTTCTATGGGAAATTCCGTTCGTCTGTATGGAACTCCAACGGAGAACGCATGCTCAGAATCAAGTCGACGCATGCTCGGAAGCATTGAACTTCCTTTTTCTCGGCTCGTCATAGTGTTGTACGTCACCACGCTTTGGACGGTCGGAATTTGGTGTGACAGTGTGTATGCAAGACAGCTTGAACGGAATTCCGTCAGAAAAATCCGTCTGAGTTTATCCCAACGGAAATTCCGATCGTGTGTACGGGGCATAAAGCATCAAAAAGTTGGCAGCACTCTTACAGTATACTTATCACAGAACATAACTTTATCCTACCCTTTAAGGCGCTCATTTACAGTATATCTGTTAAAACGGTATTAAACCCAAAAGAAAACATTTATTAAATTGCAGCTTAGATGTGATGCTTAAATTGTTTTTCTTTTAGGCTCTCTTTTATTTTCACCTGGTGATCTTGCCAGTAAGTCTGTTTTTCGTGTGTTTGAGCTTTGGGGTGCACACCCTAATGTAATAGGCTGCGCACACGCCTATGAGTGAGTGAGTGAATGAATAACTTGTATAGCGCTACAAATGCAAACTAAATCGCCTCAAGGCGCTTATTTCCATCCAGTGTCATCCTTATCCTTCAGAAGAGAGGAGTCTTAACCACTTGACGACCGCACTATAGACAAAATATGTCTTCAGTGCGGTTGAGTTATTCTGGGAGGACGTCTATGGAATCTTGCCCAGAATCCTTTACCTTAGTGCAGTCCTCCTTCACTTACCTCATCCTTCCATTTTGCTTTTAAATGTCCTTATTTCTTCTGAGAAATCCTCACTTCCTGTTCTTCTGTCTGTAACTACACACCATAATGCGAGGCTTTCTCCCTGGTGTGGAGAAAGCCTCTTGAGGGGGGAGGGGGTGAGCAGGAGGGTCAGAACACTCTCTACTTTGCAGATAGAGAAAGGAGCTGTGTGTTAGTGGGCGTCCTGACACTCCTGCTCGCCCCCCCTCAAGAGGCTTTCTCCACACCAGGGAGAAAGCCTTGCATTACTGTGTGGTGATACAGGCAGAACAACAGGAAGTGAGGATTTCTCAGAAGAAATAAGGACATTTAAAAGCAAAATCAAAGGATGAGGTAAGTGAAGGAGGACTGCACTAAGGTAAAGGAAGCTATTTAGAGGGGGAAAAAAAAAAATTCCTTTACAACCCCTTTAAGTTTTTTCCTGAAGGCCCAATGGTTTTCTTCCATGCGGATGTTTTTGGGCAGAGCGTTCTATAGCCATGGTCCTTGGACTGCAAATCTTCGTTCTCCGTTTTATTTGTAGCGGGACTTGGGGAGGGCACTGCAGAGCACAAACTGGTGGGGCACTGCAGAGCACAAACTGGTGGGGCACTGCAGAAGACAAACTGGTGGGGCAGTGCAGAAGACAAACTGGTGGGGCAGTGCAGAAGACAAACTGGTGGGGCAGTGCAAAAGACAAACTGGTGGGGCAGTGCAGAAGACAAACTGGTGGGGCACTGCAGAAGACAAACTGGTGGGGCACTGCAGAAGACAAACTGGTGGGGCACTGCAGAAGACAAACTGGTGGGGCACTGCAGAAGACAAACTGGTGGGGCACTGCAGAAGACAAACTGGTGGGGCACTGCAGAAGACAAACTGGTGGGGCACTGCAGAAGACAAACTGGTGGGGCACTGCAGAAGACAAACTGGTGGGGCACTGCAGAAGACAAACTGGTGGGGCACCGCAGAAGACAAACTGGTGGGGCACCGCAGAAGACAAACTGGTGGGGCACCGCAGAAGACAAACTGGTGGGGCACCGCAGAAGACAAACTGGTGGGGCACCGCAGAAGACGAACTGGTGGGGCACCGCAGAGGACGAACTGGTGGGGCACCGCAGAGGACACACTGGTGGGGCACCGCAGAGGACACACTGGTGGGGCACCGCAGAGGACACACTGGCGGGGCACCGCAGAGGACACACTGGCGGGGCACCGCAGAGGACACACTGGTGGGGCAATGAGTGTGATGCGCAGACCTGACTTTAAACCTGTCCGGGGGGGGCAACCTGAGTGCCCAGGAGAATCCCTGTGAGATGGTGACTGGCTCTGAGCCACTGCTAAGCCCATTTAGAGCCATCGGCTCCTTCTGCAGGGCGTTTCCCTGCACAGATCGATAGACACACACCTAGCAGGAGGAAGGAGAGCGCTGCACAGGGGACACCTCCTACCAGCGAATCCGTTTCACCCCAGAGCCGCCCCTCCCCGCCTACTACACTACAGCCCCGCATTTGTCCTAACCCGTCGTTCACGGTGCCGTCCTCACGGTACTGCCACTCCCCACCAACAGAAAACTCCTGCCGGCCACCTTGTGCCCAGCTTCGCCCCCCTCCTCAATTCTAGCCACTGGGGCTAACAAATCAGTCGCCAGGCCGCATATTTTAGTCACCATTGCAATCTGGCGCCTAGGGTTTGTCAAGCAGTAGTAAACTTGATGTAAAAAAAAAAAGATAAGCCCTCTTGCAGGTTAATCTCATAATATACACTGCGTATTAACATGTTACGGTAGACTTACCTTTTAAGCGGAACCCTCCAGCGGTGCGCTGTCACTGCTTCAGACTGCCCTCCGGGTTCGCGCTCTCTAGCTGTTTGACAAGCCGGGCTGTAATGAAGTCGCTCCCGCACACAGTAGTCATGATTGCGGCACGGTGTCCTCTGCATCATAGGCACACTGAACATTCCCTGAATGCTGAGCACACCACGCATGCGCAGTCACCCAGTCAGCCGATATGAAAATCTCCTAAACAGCAACAAATTTAGGAGATATTTGCTGTACCTCAGACAAGTCGTATTACAACCTCACCTGTAGGTACAAGTTTACAAAAAGAGTTACCTACCTCTTTAAGTGAATAATTCTCATCCTTCGGGCACATTCCAGTGACAGCAAGCAATGACAATCACCCCAGGACGATCTTTGCACGTTTCATATTAACATACAACAGGAGTATTAAGGCCAAAATGTACATAATACAAGCTGTAACCATACAACCTACAAGAACGCTCAACATCTACAACACTACTCACAGACTGCGCATGCTCAGACGCATGGGGCCGCCGTGTTCTTCTACACATGCGCACTGGTTCGTGTCAGGGGAAACACGGCGTATGGGCCAATCAGAATGCGATGATCCATCCAATAGGAGAGAGCTTCCGCTTGTTTGAAAGTTGTGTGTGGCGGAGAGAGAAGAGCGGGCGGGTGTTTGGAGGTCCTGGCAGTGAGGAGATTTGTGAGTGTTTATTCTTCTTATGTCTGTCTTCTTATAATAGAAGTCCTCGCTGAGCGCCCTGTGTTGTTATATGAGGCGGGACCGCAGTGTTCCCTCATACCGGGCGGGCTATGTCCTTCAGCCGCTGACAACCGTCCCCTCCTTTGTAGAGCTGCCTGGTTTGTGTGTCATTATTATAGTGCGTACATGTGATTATTGGCATGTTTATTATGCGGAGTGTCTTCTTCACCGTTGCTGGGATTTCATTTTTAATATGGCTATAGGCAAAACTCTATTTGGAAGGGGGTGTTGTGTTGTTTGGGGTGCGTGGGGGTTGTTTTCTGTGGCACACCCGTGCCATCCCATTCAGAGCTCAATGCCACAGCCGTGACTCCCGTGTACACAAACGTGGGTGTGATGTCATTGCAGCTCAGCCAATCAGAAGTCTTCCAGAATTGGAAGACCGTTGTCAATCAAAATAGGAACGCCCAGTCCCGAAGACCCATACCCGGAAGCGACGGAGAGGATGCATCTCGAAAACGGTAAGTACGGATCATATTTTAAAACAACTAGCCGATTCCCCTAGACAAAACGAGCATCCATCTAAGGGGAAAAGATAAAAAAAATATATAATTGGGTGTACTCCCGCTTTAAATCCAGAAGGGAAACTGGGTGAAGATGGAATCCCTGTCAGCGGTGCCAGCGTCACAGGCCTTTCATCTTCACCTGGTCTTCCTTCTGGTAATCTGCCGATATGGTTCCGGTGATCTGCCAACTATCTTGGAAGTTCCAGCGCATGCGCAATCTGATGTGCTGAGACGGTTCCAGCTAACGGGGAAGTTCCTTGGAAGTCTGCGCAAACTTGCTGATGGAAATCTCCGAACCTCGGCCGGCATCCAGGGCGACGTGGGTTTCGAGGTAAGTGGCCAGTCGGCCTCACGTCCTCGCTTTGCTCGCTCGGCCTCCTAGCTCTTTTTTTAACATCCTCCAATCCACGGGGATGTTAAAGAATGAGCCTGGATGCCGGGCGAGGTTCGGAGATTTCCGTTGAAGTTTGCGCCTGTGCAGACTTCCAAGGAACTTCCCCGTTAGGGGAACATAGAGGACAAGTCACCGGCTATCGTGAAAGTTCCTGCGCAGGCGCAATCTTATCTGCCGTGATGGTTCTGGCTAACGGGAAAGTTCCTTCAAGGACTGCGCAGGCGCAAACTTGCCGACGGAAAGCTCCGCTCGCTCGGCCTCCTGGCTCTTTTTCTAACATCCTCCAATCCACGGGGATGTTAAAAAATGAGCCTGGATGCCGGGCGAGGTTCGGAGATTTCCGTCGGCAAGTTTCTGCCTGCGCAGTCCTTGAAGGAACTTTCCCGTTAGGGGAACCTTAAAGCGGAGGTTCACCCGTACATAACACTTTTTCCCCTTAGCTTCATGCTCGTTTTGTCTAGGGGAATCGGCTAGTTGTTTTAAAATATGAGCCGTACTTACCGTTTACGAGATGCATCTTCTCCGCCGCTTCCGGGTATGGGCTGCGGGACTGGGTGTTCCTATTTTGATTGACTGTCTTCCGAGAGGCTTCCGACGGTCGCATCCATCGCGTCACGATTTTCCGAAAGAAGCCGAACGTCAGTGCGCAGTATAGAGCCGCACCGACGTTCGGCTACTAGTGACGCGATGGATGCGACCTCTCGGAAGACTGTCAATCAAGAAGGAACGCCCGCTCCCGAAGACCCATACCCGGAAGTGACGGAGAAGATGCATCTCGAAAACGGTAAGTACGGCTCATATTTTAAAACTAGCCGATTCCCCTAGACAAAACGAGCATCCATCTAAGGGAAAAGGGGAAAAAAATATATAATTGGGTGAACTCCCGCTTTAAGGACAAGTCACCGGGTTCGAGTGCTTCAGCCGTCTTGATTTGCCGAGCTGCGATGACCTCACTCCTGCGCAGGGCTGGTGCAAGGAATTTTTGACGCTCTAGGCAAAATCTCATTTTGGGTCTTCCCTGACTTCACCCCCTTTGCCCATGTATACCCCACCTTTTAATGCAGCACTCATTGGATGCAGCCCCACCGGCGCCTATCGAATCCAGCCCCATCGACGCCCATCAATGAATGTTTGCTTGCTTCCATTCATTCCAGAGTCGGGACACATATACGCAGCCCTCCGTCCCCGCTGCACCTCTGACACTATGTGAATGGACCGGTGGCAGCTGCCCGCTGATGTTTAGACTTAGTTGCTTGCTGCAGAGAGAAGAAAGTAGGGACACCAGTGGCCGGGCTCCCTAGGCACTCAACTTTATTTTCGCATCGCCAACAAAAAAGACCAATATCACGGACTAGAAAAATGCCTGGCATATATAATTGGATAACGGAGAGCTCCCTCAAACTCAATGGATCCAAAATGGAACTTCTCTTTCTCCACGCAAGCCGAAAGACAAATTCTAGGACGACTTTGACACCACCCACCATCCTTGGACAAACCATCACCCCAAGCACCAAAGTCCAAAGCCTCGGAGTCCATCTTTGACTCAGACATGTCTATGGATGCACAAATAGTATCAGTGGTCAGCGGATCTCACTATCTTCTCAGCTTGCTGCGTAGCTTCATCCTGGAAGAGGACACAGCAGTAATAGTAGTTGGAACAATCGTCAATACTCGACTACGCAAACTCTCTCTACTTCGGACTACCCAAATACCAGATTTCTTGTCTACAAGTCGTCCAGAACACAGCAGCCAGACTGATAACGGCGGGGATAAACCCTGGGAATCAATCACCCCGGGCCCTGAGGACTCTCCATTGGCTGTCGGTAAAGGATCGGGTTACATTAAGACCCTCTGCCTCACCCACAAATGCACACAAGGAACGCACGCCTCAATATTTATGCAAGAAAATCAAACACCACCCCTAATCGGACCCTCCCGCTCAACTAACCAAAATCTCCTCCACATCCCCAAGTCTCGCTACAAATCTAAAGGGGAACGAAGATTCGCAGTCCAGGAACCACAGCTATGGAACGCTCTACCAACGAACATCTACATTGAAGAAAACCATCGGGCCTTCAGGAAAACACTTAAAGGGGTTGTAAAGGTAAAACAATTTGTTTCCTAAATTGCTTCCGTTACCTTAGTGCAGTCCTCCTTCACTTACCTCATCCTTCCATTTTTGCTTTTAAATGTCCTTATTTCTTCTGAGAAATCCTCACTTCCTGTTCTTCTGTCTGTAACTCCACACAGTAATGCAAGTCTTTCTCCCTGGTGTGGAGTGTCATGCTTGCCCCCTCCCTTGGGGGGGTGAGCAGGAGAGTCAGGAAGCTCTCTACATTGCAGATGGAGAATGGAGCTGTGTGTTAGTGGGCGTCCTGCTCGCCCCCCAAATAAGGGAGGGGGCGAGCACGACACTCCACACCAGGGAGAAAGTGTCGTATTACTGTGTGGCGTTACAGACAGAACAGGAAGTTAGGATTTCTCAGAAGAAATAAGGACATTTGAAAGCAAAATGGAAGGATGAGGTAAGTGAAGGAGGACTGCACTAAGGTAAAGGAAGCTATTTAGGAATGTTTTATTTATTTATTTATTTTTTACCTTTACAACCCCTTTAACCACTTGACAACTGGGCCTATTTTAGCACTTCTCTCCATTTAAAATTCAATTTTTTTTTTTTTTGTTGCTAGATTATTAATCAGAACCCCCAAACATTATATATAGCGGTGGTATTGTTCTCTGTTCGGTGCAAACAGCCTTAGACACACTGCCGTAAAAGTGACTTGTGGGGGGAGAGCACCTCAGACGGGATAGTGGGGATGGCAGCTGTGCAGTGCCTGGCTCGGGTGTTAAGTCTCCGGGGGGGCGGGGGGCCTCGGCATCTATAGCAGCTAGGAGGGTGGGTTGTGTCCATAGGGGTGTCTGACGTGTGGGTCAGCATGGCGTCAGAAGCTGATGCTTCTTCCCCAGACATACCTGTGTTAGCAACTGGTGCCCCTTTATCTGTGGATGCTATATCGGCAGTCCTGGAGGCTTTTGTTGCCAGGGTGAAAGGCTAAGGCCCCCCCACCATCTTCCGGGGACAACTCTGACTAAGATTTGGGCCCAGCTGGGGCTTCCGGCCCTTGTTCTGACGTGTCAGAGGATGCGGACCACGATCATTTGGACAGTGAGGACGACTCCGTGTCGGCGCCTGTTGGAGCACTTATAACCGCAGTGCGGGATACTCTTAAAGCGGAGGTTCACCCATAATATTAAAAAGAAAAGTGCAGCGCCAAGTAAGATATACTAAAAACTATATACAAAATGCAAAAGTGATAAGAACCTAGCGGTGCCCCTAGAAAAAGTGGATATCGTGTGTGTGTGTGTGTGTGTGTGTGTGAACCAGCTAATAACAGCAATATAAGTAAACACACGATCAAAGTGAAATATATATGAATATAGCACACTGGGCAAAACAAAACTGGTATGAGTCCAAATAAATCAGTTATATACAAGACACACAATGATGAAAAGTGGTCTTGTATAGCTAAGAAACAGAAAAAAGTCCCTTAAAGCGACTATGTTGGAACATGTGAGGTGAATCGCAGGAATGTCATTAAAACTCTTGCTCCGCCTCCGCTCGCCTACCCCAGTCTAGGATTTTCACGGACCAAAAAAATCATCTGCGCATGTGCCGTGGACCCGCGATCAGCTGTGCTCCTGACGTAGGAGCACCGGAATTGACGTGATTTATTTATTTTTTTCACAGGTCTGAGGATTTTTTACAACACCGGCCCGCACTGAAAAGGTGTTTCCTTGTGTACCTTATCTTGATAAACTTTTATACAAGGAATGGGAATGACCGCAGAGGGTCTTTTTCGTCCCAAAAAATATAGCGGTCCGTTACCCTTTTGAGGAGAATTTCCTGAAGAAATGGACTTCTCCCTGTGGACAGGAGGGCCGAGGCAGTGGCCCGCTCCCTGTTCAGTGTTGGGGTCAGCAGTCTGTCCTACTGGGGCCCTGGTGTCACAGACACTTACTGAATGGGCAAAAATGTTGCCCCACGAGTTGAAAGGGCATCGGGCTCTGTGTGGAACTGGCCGACCAGATTTTTTTTTTTTTGCTCTAATTTCATCATAATAATGTGCCCATGGCTTAATAGGCTAGAAAGTACCAGTACAATGGAAAAACTGACAAACTCCTTGAAAGGCACATAGACAAGAAGAAATTCCCCTTGGATTCATATAACAATCATATTGAAGTAGGAATTATTTTTTCCTTACATCAAGAGTCAGTCAGGCTAATATTCATTACCTACTGAGGTATACTCCCATGTCCAGGTGAATTTTTTTTTTTACCAGTGTCTGCCAGGTGGATGTCAGTTTGTTTGAGCTCTCTGATCTTCAGGTCTCTAGTCCCACAAATGGTTACAAGATGAATCAAGTGATTGACCGATCTGATCCATTTGACACAGGCTATATGCTTAGATAAATGGTACCCGAGCCTCACAAAGAAGACTCGAGCCAGTGAGGTTTTGCCTGTAATGTGGTCTCTGGGCGCTGGACACTGCAACGCTAAGGCATTCCTGAAGGGTGCTGTACGCGTCCAAGGGAGTGGACCCTAAACATTAAAAAGGTACCCAGTCCTTGAAGGTCCTCAAGTGACAGGAACCCTCCATGAAGGGTAAAGATTGGGCCCTTAGTTTCTAAGCGGCCCTGCGCCTGGACAGTGAAACCAGTGATTAATGTTAAGAATGCATTAAGATAAAAATCCTAATGTCTTTATTCCCCCCCCACCACCAGGGGGAGGTGTGAGCAGGTAGCTGGTTTTGACGGGTACCCGCTCCCACTGTGGTGTAAGGCCCCTCATCCTTCCACACCCCCTGCTGCCTTCTGAGACACACATGGGTCCCAGAAGACAGGGGGACCCTGAGGTCCATAATTATTTTAGTGCAAAAATTCAGCTTTGAAAGCTACAGTAATTGGTAGCGATGTGAATATATATATATATATATATATATATATATATATATATATATATATATATATATATATATATATATATATATATATATATATATATATATATATATATATATATATATTAATATATTATAGTTTGCAAAGTGCTAACATTGGCTTGAATTATCTATGGCAAATTTTTTTGTTCTGCTAATGCGTAGTTCTGCTTAGTGATTAATTTTGTGAAATAAATGTGACCTTTCTCTCCTAGGTGGCAAGCAATCATGGAGAGCAGATCTCAGTTTGTTGGACGTTATAAAAAAGACCTGAGTATAGACCACTTGAGAGCGAAAGTTGCCAGACGCAAATCCATAAGGCAGAAGGAGAACAGAGATGTAGAGTTCCGGAAGAGCAGAGGTCTGGCACTGATGGACTCAAATGTTTCATTTGGGATAGAGCCGGACCTGCCAGTGCTGGACGAGGTTAATGAGACTAAGGCGTCCATGGATAATAGTGGTAAGATGTGACTGACAACTGCTGTATATCTCAGAATATACGCAAGTGATTTTTCTCTTCCATTGAGTACAACAGTCTTTAAACATTGCACTACTTCCTAAAGGTAAATTGACTACTGGCAAATGGTAGACCAGCCCATGATGACCCCACCTGCTAAAAGCATGCCTCAGTGTGTTGGGGGGGGGGTTTGTCCTAGGATTATATTTCTCCCCCCCCCCCCCCCCCTCCACCAGTCCGAACAGTATATAATTCTGGGGTGGTGCATACCCCATACACTGAACCATAAGTCCAAACAAAACTGAAAAATAAAAGGGTTAAACTGCATTCTCAAACAACAAAATGTTAGCGAATATCTTATTACAAAAATACCAGAACACTTTGTATCCCTCCGCCATTAAAGCAGAGCTCCATGATCTCCCGAAAAAATTTAAGTCAGCAGCTACAAATACTGTAGCTGCTGACTTTTAATATTAGGGCACTTGCCTGCCCACGAATCTAGCGGTGTCTTCACCCGAGCTGTTTTTGCAATAGGAAGTGGGAGCAGCTACCTGCCAAATGTGGTTGCGTGGGGGGAGACCAATGAGTGAAGCCTCCCCTTTTGGGTGGAGCTCCGTTTTTAAAAGGCATATATTTGAAATTTTAAAGCCGCTAAGTTTATTTATTTTTTTAAACCTTTTAAAGTGGTGTATAATTTAGGTAATATGTAAAGTTAAAAAAAAAAAAAAAAAGTCAGTTTATTCTTAAATATCTATATATGGTGGTAAATATAAATGACCAACTATATGGTTGGGATCAAAATCTCTAATCCACTCTGAGAATAACAGCCAAGAGATACTGTATATACTATTAGAGTTTGAATCTGGTAAATATCATCAGACTTTTTCATTTCATACGGGTCTGTATCTATGTATATTATATGCTGGCCATACAAAAACAATGTCTTCATTCAAAACGTAATTTTAAGAACATTTGTTCCATATTTTTTTTTTTTTTTTCTAATAGTGGGGTCAAATCAACATTCACAAACTCCTGCGCGTGAGACTTCTTTCCAGCAAGGTCCGGCATTTGTCGGACCTTTCAGCCGGCGAAATCGGAGGGGCAAGGGGATATTCTTTTTACCTACAGGTAAGCCTTTATAGGCTTACCTGTAGGCCAAAGTGTAAAAATAGGGTGTACAACCGCTTTTAAAGTAGTTCTAAAATGTTGTGTGGGGGTGTTGCTTGTTGGTTTTTTTTTTTTATTTTTTTTTCTCTTTCTCTCCATTGATGTACATTATATAATTATCACAATACTGGTAAAAGTTTTACTTTTAAATGTGATTTTAATGCCTTCTATGACCTCCAGTCTATCAGCCCCTACTTCTTCTGGGTTCACATGCTGATATTCCCTGCACAGTCTTTAACCACTTCAGCGGTCATTGCGCTTGCATCGGCTCCAGTCGGTGAGCCGCATGCCCCCCAGTGGTCAAAAGGCAAATCGACCTACGGTAACGTTGTTTCGCCCAGGGGAGCCAACCTGCTGCAGTAAAACTGCGGCGGCTGGTCAGTAAGGGGTAAAACTGATTTTCTTTTCAAAGCGGAGTTCCACCCAAAAATGGAACTTCCACTGTCCATTTTTATCCAGCACCCAACCACTTTTTTTCAGTGGGGAGGGGCCGATATCTGTCTATTACAGGTATTTGATTGCATTTCTGGCAAAGTTTGCCGCAGTATCTACACCATGTCTGGAACCCCAGCCCCCCCCCCTTCTGTGAGACACGCAGGTACCACACAGAACGTGCAGTGTGACTCGCGCAGTAGGGGGAACCAGGCTGTGAAGCTGCAAGGTGTGTGTGTGTGGGTTTTTTATGTATTTTTTTTATAGCAGCGATCAGCAAATTTTTTTTCCCGGGATTGCAGCGTACAGATCGGACACTTTTATTTGGACCTTTGACATTTATTCAGCGATCAGTGCTATTAAAATGCACTGATAACTGTGTAAATGTCACTGGTAGGCAAGGAGTTAACACTAAGGGGCGATCAAGGGGTTAAATGTATTCCCTCTGTGTTTTCATTACATTGGGGGTATGGGACTGACTAGAGGAGAAGCCAGATCATTGTTCCTAGCTTAAAGGAACAGATCTGTCTCTTTCCTGATCGATCGGGATTTGTGTGATTTACACACAAATGCCCGTTCTGTCTCTCGTGCCTGGACGGCTGTTATCGGCTCACCACTGTGCCGTGAGGGGCGCGGGCCCCTGCTCTAGCTGTATAAAGGGCCGACTTGCAGCTACAGTGATTTGGGGGAGAGCCCACCTGCCGCAGTGGTTAAACAACAAACATGTTCTATTTGCATGCTCTGTGTAATGGTTTTGCACAGAGCAGCCCTGATTCTTCTCTCCCAGGGCCCCCACCAATGCTTCTGGCTCTTGCTGCCTTCAGAGTATAGCAGGGTAAAAACTTCTGCCTTTAAAACCACTCACTTCCTGCCTAGGACTCAATGTCCCATGAGGGTTTGCTCCTCACACATTCACATGTTCGCAGACACTTATTAATGTGTGGACGGTGCACTGAGCTGTATGTCTGCTACACTGTGTCTTCTGATATGTAAACAAATAATGCATTCCGTATGCAGACCAACTAATTGGCTGGCCAATTAATCGATTATTAAATTAGTTGTCAACTATTTTCTTAATCGATTAGTGGTTTCGGCCCTAGGTCATCATATAATTTTTATTTTATTTTTTTACCACCACAACCTAGCGCTATCCCGACTTTTTGAAACCTTTAACAATTTTCAATCAACTGCTTTTTATCCTTTATAATGCAAGGTTTCACACAACACTGTACAGTATCTATCTATATAGTATGTCTATCTTGCCAATTGTGGTATACAAGGTTCAGCTCTACTTAGTAAATATAATTGCAATCTTCCATAAAACTGTTTGCATTGACCAGTGCTATAAAAGAGAAAGCAATGTCACTGGTCCCCAAAAAGTGTCTTTGTGGCAGACAAATCTGACCCTATGTCGCAGTCCTGCTAAAGATCTCCACCATTACCAGTAAAAACATAGAAAAAAAAAGTCTGTAAAACTATCCCCTGTTTTGTAGACAGACTAACTTATGCGCATACCAATCCAATATACATTTTTATTGCAATTTATTTATTTTGCCAAAAATAAATGTAAAATAATACATAATGGCCTAGACTGAGAAAAAAAAGCAGAAGTGATCAAATGTCACCAAAAGAAAGCTCTATTTGTGAGGGAGAAAATGGACTTCAATCATACTGCCTCATATTTGGTGCTTTTTGGGTTACAATGCTTAAAGTGTTACTAAACCCACAACAGTAGAATCTCTCTGTAATATGCAGTAAAGCATGCTTGTTCTACTCGCTGTGGAACCTGTAAGGGGATAATCCTCTGCATTTTGTAAAGTCTGTTTTTTGATCCTGTCGTCTTTGATCATCTCTTCTTCCACTGTGTCCAAACAATAACCCGATCTTTGTATAACTTGGTAAACTGGCCCTTTGTTTAGAAAGTTTGGAGACCGCCTGGTTTAGATCAAACCAGATTTATGTGTTTGGCTGTCAAAGTCCAGACCTAAATCCAATTTAGAATCTGCAACAAGAAAATTCCTTTTGAGACACTCTCCATCCAATCTGACAGAGCTTGAGCTATTTTGCAAAGAAAAATGGGCAAAAACTTTTTTGGTAGACCCATCGCTAAAAGACTTGCAGCTATATGTGGTTCTACACAGTATTGACTCGGGGGGGCTGAATACAAATGCACGCCACTTTTTCCCTTATCCATTTGTAAAAAAAAAAGCTTAAATCCTTTTCCTTCGACTTTACATTTATGGGTCACTTTGTTTGTGTAACGTAATATAATTTTATTTTCCTCCACCATCTAAAACGGACAACGTTGTCTAACCATAATAAATGCAGGGCTGTGGAGTCGGAGTCGGGGGAAATTTTGGGTACCTGGAGTCGGCAAACAATGCACCGACTCCGACTCCGACTAACTTTTAGATTGGAATAAAAAAAAAAAAAAGCAAGTTTAACCACTTGACCACCGCCCCATGTCAAAAAGACGTCCTGTTTTTAAAGTTGAATATCTCGATAACGGCAGCAGCTGCTGCCACAACCGAGATATTCATCTTTTCAGGGGGCGGTGGTGTACACGATAACGGCGGTCTCCGCGGCGGATTCGCCGCGAGATCGCCGTTATCGGTGGCGGGGGAGGGCCTCTCCCGCGCCCTCCGCCGCTTACCGGAGCCGTCGGTAGCGGCGGAGGCGATCAGATGTGTCCGGCAGCTGAGCGGGGACGGGACTGAAGGAGAAATCTCCTTCATCCGTCCTCATAGCTCTGCTGGGCGAAAGTGACGTCAAAACGTCAGTCCCGCCCAGCCTCTTAAAGAAACATTTTTTTTTTTGTCATTTGAAAAAATTACATTTTTATTTTTTATTTTTTTTGCATTTAAGTCTAAATATGAGATCTGAGGTCTTTTTGACCCCAGATCTCATATTTAAGAGGACCTGTCATGCTTTTTTCTATTACAAGGAATGTTTACATTCCTTGTAATAGGAATAAAAGTGATCAATTTTATTTTTTATTTTTTTTTATTTCAGTGTAAAAAATTATAAAACTAAATAAAAATAAATAAGAAAACAAAAATTTTTTTTTTTAAAGCGCCCCATCCCGACGAGCTCGCGCGCAGAAGCAAACGCATACGCGAGTAGCGCCCGCATATGAAAACGGTATTCAAACCACACAAGTGAGGTATCGCCGCGATCGTTAGAGTGAGAGCAATAATTCTAGCCCTAGAACTACTCTGCAACTCAAAAAATGCAACCTGTAGAATTTTTTAAACGTCGCCTATCGAGATTTTTAAGGGTAAAAGTTTGACGCCATGCCACGAGCGGGCGCAATTTTTAAGCGTGACATGTTGGGTATCATTTTACTCGGCGTAACATTATCTTTCACAATATATAAAAAAATTGGGCAAAATGTATTGTTTTATTTTTTAATTCAAAAAAGTGATTTTTATCCAAAAAAAGTGCGCTTGTAAGACCGCTGCGCAAATACGGTGTGACAAAAAGTATTGCAATGACTGCCATTTTATTCCCTAGGATGTCTGCTAAAAAAAAATATATAATGTTTGGGGGTTCTGATTAATTTTCTAGCAAAAAAATTGTGATTTTCACATGAAGGAGAGAAGTGCCAGAATAGGCCTGGTGGTCAAGTGGTTAAATGTCCCAATTCACAAAATTATAATTAATGACTTCTCTACTATAAGAATAAAGACCAATGCATGCAGTGCCTCACGTAACCGCAAAACGTACACGTTAAGTGACCGTGAAGAAGCATGCTTTTCCTGTGCTTCACTATATGGCACGCAACGCACAATTAGGAGCTGCAATACTTATACTTTCCATAGTGTTGTGTTCTGCTTTTACAGGGAACGCAGCGTCCATGTGTAACCTAGCCTCTCACTGATAAGGGATTAAATAAATGTTTTTTGCAGGACTAGAGAGTGAGACACTTGTATAAGTGAAGGGAATGGAGGGCCAATAGTTCAAGACTGAAGCTGTAAACCATTGGAAAAACTGCTGTCATTTAGCTAAGGCTATAAAAACTTGTAAACTCTGATTGTTAGCTTAAACTTTAAACATGACTATGGGATTCTCCTAGGAAAATCATGTTTTAGAATAAAAAAACGTTGTTTTCATTGTGTTTGTCTTTTGCTTAAACTGTGCAATACAGTAGACTGTTGGCTTCCCAGCCAGTAGTCCTGTGGTAGGTTGCGTTTCTTTCCCTCAAGGAATGTATGAAATACATTTGCATATTAATACCGGGGAGTCGGAAGTACATAAAACTGAGGAGTCGGAACATTTATCTACCGACTCCACAGCCCTGATCTGAGCTGTAGTTAGCTCGGAATGATTATGTAAATTGTTGGTTTCTGTGTCAGTTAAGCTGCGCTGTGTAATTTTTCTGAGGTTTTTCTGAGCTTTTCTGAGCTAAAGTCTGCTCCCCCGTCTTGTAGCTCAATGACACACCTTGTGTGGAATGATTGACCAGTCTCAGGGTATGTGTTAAAACGGTTGCAGAGCGCTTACGATCAAGTGCTCACAGGCTCGCTTTTATAGCCATGTCCTATGGTTAAAGCTGCAATAGAAACAAAGTGCTGCATAGACCAGCTACATCAAGGTATTGATGGAGGTATTCGCGGTCTCGCTGGTGTGACCATGCTGTTGGGTCCAGCTGCGATGCACAGGAGCATGACATCAATGCTTTTCTTTGGAAGTGCCCAGCTTTGTCAGGATGAAATCCCCCCCACCCCCATAATCGTTGCCTCTGTAGACATGCAGCTGTGTATGTGGATGCACAAATGATGTCATGATATATTGTTGGACAGCGTTGTCTGTTTTAGATGGAGGATTATGAAGAAACGCCTGCTGTAAGATGTATGTTCAGTTGATGGGCAATTAACTAATGGCAATTTTTTTTATTCTTATTATAATCCGGTAGTGTAAAGGGTGGTGTTTTGTGGGGGGGGGGGTGTATGTTTTTTTTTTTATTTTTTTTTTTATTTTTATTTTATTCTTGTTTTAAAATGCCAAATATATATAAAAAAAATATTTTTGTGTTCAATACTACAGCAGTCTTTGGTAAAAGGAGAGATAACATTGACTCTGGGCGCCAGGTACTTCTGAAGCGCTATTTGGAAGAAAAGGAGATAAGGAAACTTAAGGAACAGAGACAAAAGGCAAACAAAGCAGTCTTCAAATGCGGTCTATACAAGCCTGAAAATCCGTTTATTCCGGTCCTCCATCCCACCTCCCAGCATGCTTTCAAAGTTAAAACAAAAGAAAAGGTACGTTTAGTAATTAAAATCTGGTAGTGGCTGTTCAGGTTTTGTCATTGGATGTTAGAATGAATTTGTGAGTTGTCTGCAAGATCCACTTAAAACAAAACGCATGATTGTTAGCATGTTGTACAGTGTGGATTTGATTCAAGTTGTTGTTAAACCACTAGTAAAAAGGCTTGATTTAAATCAAATTTTTTTTAAAGGGCAACTGTCGTTTCTGTCCCGCAGCAGGTTCTCCTCTGAACTGCTGTTGACTCACCAACGGTCCCATTCACTTAAATAGGGCGGCTGGTGATGCGGCAGTAACGTACCAAGGTTAGGGACGTGGCGGCAGCAGGTGAGTAGTTGCCCTCTATCAGGCGCTGCCATAATTGTTCTGAAATGACAGGTGCTCTTTATTTAAATGTAAGGACTCATTCTTGCTGGTAGTTAGGAAACCTTCATTTTGTTTGCAAATATTAAAGATTCTATTTGGAATAAGCTGTGAGGTTAGCAAAACGGCAATATCAGAACCAATTCAATCATACAGTTTGTAGTGTACATTGATTTGAAAAAACAATGGGATAAAGAAATATTCCTGAACTTTGTTTTTCTCATGGTTACTGTGACATTGTGTGAATGCATCAATGCAGTTCATGTTATTGCAGCTTGGATTCATTGAATGGGTTTACCAAAAACTCAAATAATGCAGAATATACATACATAACTAAGCTCCATTTAATGCTGAATAAACTAAATTATTAATGCATCTTAAATTAATGCATCTCAAATGTAAATTTTATCTTTTACATAGTAGTATTTTTTTATTTGATTTTTTTTTCCACCCTGATGTAACAAAGCTGCTTTCTGATTTTAGTAACTATAGTTCTTGATTTCTTGAGGGGAGCCCAAATGTGTGTTATGGGTTCCCTGTACCTTGTTGTACAGCTATAGT
The DNA here is from genome assembly GCF_905171775.1 of Rana temporaria. Classification (NCBI taxonomy): domain Eukaryota; kingdom Metazoa; phylum Chordata; class Amphibia; order Anura; family Ranidae; genus Rana; species Rana temporaria. Next base: position 37,060,743 of record NC_053501.1, on the reverse strand, counting down.
TCAAATGTAAATATAAACTAGCTGTTTTTGGGAACAACAAATCTAATCCATTCTTGGATTAAGACCAAGGGAAAAATATATCCTGCATATACTTTTAGAGGTTGAATCTGGTACATATCATCAGACTTGGAGATCAACTTTTTCATTTAAAGAACATAAATAAATAAAAAAATGCTGTTTTGCAGATTTTCAGACATTATTGTAATATAATATGCATTACCGATTCCTTTGTCATAGGCTGGTAGCTTGATGCCTGCACCTGCTGTCACGTATGCTGGCCATACACAAACAAACTTTTTCCTTCAAATTCAATCTAGGAACATTCTATGTTCTAATAATTAGGGGGGTCAAATCCAGTGACTGTTAAATTCATGGGAGCAGATTAGAAAACTTGACTGATCGAATACATTTTTGGATAGTTTATGTCGTTTTTTGCTTATAAATTACATTTCATTTTAAAATTGAATGTTGAAAGCAAGTGAAATTTATCGTAGAGTGCCCCTATAGCAAGGCCTTCTAACTTTTAGAATAGCTCACTTCTTTCTTCCCAGGACTACATGTCCCCATGAGGCATTGCTCCTTTCACAAGTTCTCAGGCACTTGCTGACATGTCTTAATGGTGTACTGAGCTGTATGTGCTGCACTTCATAATCCAAGTATGTTGGGAGTGGGGAACGGTAAGGGGTAAGAGTCAATGAGTAAGCGATACATGTTTAGATAGGGGTGGGGGGGCAGGCGGTAGTAGTTCTCGGAGGGGTCTACATCAGAGCTCAACCTCTGGGGGGAGAACCGTAGGGCAGGATGGAGAAGGAGGGGGGCCACTGATCCTTGAGCCTTTTGAAGGCTGCAATCCCCCATGGGGTTAGGGGTGGTAGGGGGAGGGTTTGGGGGGGTAGGCCTGGGATGTTGGGTAGGCGGGGTGGGTCTAAGAGAGGGGCGGAAGGTGGTGGTTGGGTCGGGGGGTGGGTTGGGATTGGGGTTCTCTCAGAATCTTTAGTACTAGGACGTCTGATGCGGTTGTGTACCGTTGACATCAAAACTTGCCGATATACAGAAAAGGTGGGAGTGGGGAGGTGGATCACCCGTCAGACAATATAGGAACCCTAAGAATTATTTTGTATAATGTACGTGGTCTGAATAATCCCATAAAAATAAGTAATATCCTGAGAGAATTAAAATATCTTAAAGCGGATATAGTTCTACTACAAGAAACGCATATCTCACTGGACTCTAATCTTAAAATAAGCTCATATGAATACCCGCTATGGTTTTACGGGGACTCGCCGATTAAACGTGCAAAAGGAGTCGCCGTTGGTTTTGCCAGGGAAGTAAGATTTGCCCTTGGGGAGAGAAGGGTAGATCCCGAGGGGCGCCATCTTTTCCTCAGGGGCAAAATAAATGAAGTTGACTACTCTATAGCTAATATATATATATATATATATATATATATATATATATAGTCCAAACCAAAACCCTAATACATTTCTTAAGGGTGTAATAGAGAGGTTTATGGATTTCAAGTCAGGCAAGGTAATTATGGCCGGAGACATGAATCTCTGTCTGGACCCAGAGTTCGATTGTACGTCACGTGCACAGCGAGTTGGGAATGTACAACGGAAATCACTTAAAGAAACTACATCAACTGATAGATGTATGGAAAATACAACATCCGAAATTACGCGATTATTCATTCCGCTCTGCTGTGCACTGGACGTATTGAAGAATCAACTTATTCTTGTTGGACCATGGATCTTTGGAAGCAGTCAAAAGTTCCGATATTGGAATAGTAACTTTGTCGGATCATGCTCCAGTATCAATTAATTTAAACATAGCGGGAACACAAAAGAACAATGGAAAATTAATGAAGATCTGATGCAAGATGAAGAGGTCTTGGATAAGATCAAAAGGGAATTAGAACTGTATTTTAAAGAAAATAGTTCAGAACATCTGTCAGAAGCATTAGTATGGGAAGCTCACAAGGCCTATATTAGGGGCATTCTGATTGCAATCGGAACAGCTAAAAAGGAAGAAACGTGATGAGCTACATAAAACAATCCGTGATCTCGAACAGAGACACATACAGGTGATTGTGTAGCTGGACGCTCGGTTATTCTGAAAAGGGAGGAACTAAGGGACCTTATTGAACAAGAAAATAGAACAGCCTGTCATAAAGTCAAGAAAGAGAGGTATCAATGGGGGGACTTGTCGGGTAAATATCTAGCCAAAATGTTAAACGAATCTAAAGGAAATTTTATTGAAAGTATACAAACGAGTAAAGGAAATAAGGTATATACAACCCCTGAAATTGCGGGAGCATTCCAAGAATATTACGGGAGGCTGTACTCGATATCTCAAAACGTTCCCCCTGAGAAAGTGAAAAGGAGACTAGAATATAACAAAAAATTCTTAGATGAAGCAGGTTTAAAAAAAATATCAGTGGATAAACTCAGCTTCTTAGAAGACTCTAACAGAAATGGAAATTAGGAAAAATCCTAAGTGAGTCCCCAACAGGGAAAAGCCCAGGCCCTGATGGGCTAACAACCGCGTATTATAGGAAATTTAGTGATATCTTAGTCCCTAGGTTCTTTTCTTATATGAACGGCATCGGCACTAATTGGGACATTCGCCACGAGGCACTGGAGGCTGCGATTACGATTATCCCCAAAGTAGGTAAAGATCCCTTATTGTGCTCCAGTTATAGACCTATCTCCCTATTAAATGCGGACGTGAAGTTGTTCGCTAAAATCTTAGCTGGTAGAATGAAGAATATTATGAATAAACTGGTATATAATGATCAAGTGGGGTTTATCCCAGGTAGGGATAACAGTATCAAGACACTACTACTGATACAGAGAATAAAAGATGGTAAGTCCCCAGGTCTACTTCTGTCAATAGATGCCGAAAAAGCGTTCGACAGAGTAGACTGGGGATTTCTTCAGACTTTTTTAGAGTTTTATTGGGTAGGTCCCAAGATGTTGGGGTGGATAAAAGCTTTATATAACAACCCAACTGCCAGGGTTAAGGTAAACGGGACGGTGTCCGGGCTCTTCGAGATGTTTAACGGGACCCGACAGGGTTGTACCTTGTCACCCTTTGTTTATCTTGTCTCTAGAACCTTTACTGTCTGGGATTAGAAACAACCCCGACATTGAGGGGATACAGACAGATGGCGGGGAACATAAAAATGAGGCATACGCCAATGATATTCTGTTATACATAGTGAATCCAACCACATCTCTCCCTAGCCTTTTAAACTCTTAAAGTTTATGGAGAAGCATCTAATTTCAAAATGTATCCCTTAAAATCTGAAATCTTGAATATTAGTGTGAAAACACAGGACGTAAGCAGATATAAAAGACTTCCCATTTATTTGAAGAGATACTGAAATAAAATATCTAGGCGTCAATATAGCAGCATCTCTCGAGTCAATTTATCAACATAATTTTATTCCATTATTGAATGAAATTAAAATGGATTTGAACAAAATTCCTTCCAGACAGAGGTCCATACTAGGAATAATAAATAGTTTTAAAATGTTAACTCTGCCCAAGATCCTATATAAATTACAAATGCTGCCGATTGCAATCCCAGAAGCATTTTTGAAAACGTTAAAAAAAAGTTATTGCGTAGATTCATATGGCAGAAAAAAAGAGCGCGCATAAGTATGTCTATATTAATCCGAGACAAGGCACATGGTGGTTTGGGGTTACCAGACATTAAGACATATTACATGGCCATTCACATGACATGGGTGGTTGAATGGGTTAGGCTTCTTTCACACTATGGATTGTATGTCCGTTTTATAATATCCGTTACTACTGTTATTACACCTATTAACGGACGTTTATTAACGGATTTAATAACGGATACATACGGATAAATATTTTACCATTTTTTCCTATTGAAAACGGATAATGTTTATCCGTATATATCCGTATACATCCGTTATATCATTCCTTTCTAACGTCCGTTAATAAAAACCATTTCACTCTTTCTTGAAGTCCAGCTCCAGAAGTCTTTACTGAGCATGCTCAGTAAAATTAACGTCCGTTAACATAATGGACATTTACGGAGACATTTACTAACGTCCGTGCGCCATAGACTTCAATGTTAAAATATAACGGACGTTAATATTAGGGTTGTCCCGATACCGATACTAGTATCGGGACCGATTCCGAGTTTTTTCGGCGGTAGTCAGACGCCGATACCCCGCCCCGATACACAAATAGAATACTTAACCCCCCCCCGCGCCGCCGCCGGAGCCGCAATTCGCCTCTGCGATCCGCCGCCGTTACGCCGCTGACTGTGTAATACGGGCGGGAACATTACAGCTTTGAATAGCTGTAATGATTTGCGCCACGCATAGACACTCCCCCTTGCTCGGGTGAACTGTCCAATCCCGAGCGAGGGGGAGTGTCTATACACGCAGCGTGGCGCCAATCAAAAGCTATTCAAAGCTGTAATGTTCCTGGCCGGCCGTAGTACACAGTCGGCGGTAGCAGGTAAGCGGGCCATGGCTGCATATGGGGGGAGACACACACGGCTGGATGGGGGGAGACACACACGGCTGGATGGGGGGAGACACACACGGCTGGATGGGGGGAGACACACACGGCTGGATGGGGGGAGACACACACGGCTGGATGGGGGGAGACACACACGGCTGGATGGGGGGAGACACACACGGCTGGATGGGGGGAGACACGGCTGCATGGGGGGTGACACACACGGCTGGATGGGGGGAGACACAGCTGCATGGGGGGTGACACACACGGCTGGATGGGGGGAGACACGGCTGCATGGGGGGTGACACACACGGCTGGATGGGGGGTGACAATGGCTGCATGGGGGGATACATTGCTGCATGGGGTGACAATGGCTGCATGGGGGGTGACAATGGCTGCATGGGGGGAGACAATGGCTGCATGGGGGGAGACAATGGCTGCATGGGGGGAGACAATGGCTGCATGGGGGGAGACAATGGCTGCATGGGGGGAGACAATGGCTGCATGGGGGGATACATTGCTGGATGGGGGGTGACAATGGCTGCATGGGGGGTGACATTGCTGCATGGGGGGTGACATTGCTGCATGGGGGGTGACAATGGCTGCATGGGGGGTGACAATGGCTGCATGGGGGGTGACAATGGCTGCATGGGGGGTGACAATGGCTGCATGGGGGGTGACAATGGCTGCATGGGGGGTGACAATGGCTGCATGGGGGGTGACATTGCTGCATGGGGGGAGACAATGGCTGGATGGGGGGAGACAATGGCTGGATGGGGGGGGAGACAATGGCTGGATGGGGGGGAGACAATGGCTGGATGGGGGGGAGACAATGGCTGGATGGGGGGGAGACAATGGCTGGATGGGGGGGAGACAATGGCTGGATGGGGGGAGACAATGGCTGGATGGGGGGATACATGGCTGCATCTGTGGGGGGACATCGCTGCATTTGGGAACACATTTTAAAAAAAGTATCGGTATTCGGTATCGGCGACTACTTGAAAAAAAGTATCGGTACTCGTACTCATAGTGATTCAAGGAGGGGAGGGGTTGGTTAAAGAACCTGGGGGAAGAATAAAGGAGAGGGGAGAAAAGAAGAGAGAGAAGAAAAATGAGAAGGAAGAAGAAAAAGGAGAGAAAGGGAGACGCAGAGGGGGAGGAAAATTAAAGTGGAAACACAAGGATAGCACTCACATGGGCCACATCTGTAGTAATATTAGGGGAGAAACAATATCAAGCAAGTGGACATTGATGGTCAGACTTTAAGGCCAAGGAAGTATGGTTTTGTAAAAATATATAATTTAATAGCATATAAATAAATTAAACAGGATATACAAAAAATAAATAAATACAAGAAAAATTATCACAAATTAATCAACAGTAAGTGACCACTGTACATTCCTCCGAAGTCGCCAACGCACGTTTCGCCGTGGGGCTTCTTCAGGGCGAGGATGAGGAATATAAAGTTAGCAGAGAGATAAACTTATCTGCAATGATACAGTGTGGCACATTAGTAAAACAGAAATATTAATCGAAATACAGAATTAAAATGAAATGAATTGAGGTGTCATAGTGTGTATTTACATGGCTGGTGGTCCCTCGACGGATGCGTCCACGGGGCATATAAGATACAGATGGAGATAAAACAGGTCGGGAGATAAGCTTAGGCACAAGCTTCCATATATCGAGAATCTAGTTGACAAAAATTATTCTTTAGTGTTTTCTCTGTTTTATCCCTTATCTTTACTATTTACTCTATCTTCATTATTTTTTATATGGTATCTGTGTCTGCACGTTGACAGCAGCTACGATAAGAATTCATATATCATATTTAATTACTGCTATATATATATATATATATATATATATATATATATATATATATATATATATATATATATATATATATATACATTTTTGTCAACTAGATTCTCGATATATGGAAGCTTGTGCCTAAGCTTATCTCCCGACCTGTTTTATCTCCATCTGTATCTTATATGCCCCGTGGACGCATCCGTCGAGGGACCACCAGCCATGTAAATACACACTATGACACCTCAATTCATTTCATTTTAATTCTGTATTTCGATTAATATTTCTGTTTTACTAATGTGCCACACTGTATCATTGCAGATAAGTTTCTATCTCTCTGCTAACTTTATATTCCTCATCCTCGCCCTGAAGAAGCCCCACGGCGAAACGTGCATTGGCGACTTCGGAGGAATGTACAGTGGTCACTTACTGTTGATTAATTTGTGATAATTTTTCTTGTATTTATTTATTTTTTGTATATCCTGTTTAATTTATTTATATGCTATTAAATTATATATTTTTACAAAACCATACTTCCTTGGCCTTAAAGTCTGACCATCAATGTCCACTTGCTTGATATTGTTTCTCCCCTGGTACTCGTACTCAGTCCTAAAAAAGTGGTATCGGGACAACCCTAGTTAATATATCCGTTACTTGCAACGGAAAAATATTCCGTAATAACTAACGTCCGTACGTTATAACGGACTATTACAGATCTTTACGGAACATAAAAAAATCCCATAGACTTTAATTATATGTTATAAAGACGTATAACTTCAGTTTTTTAACATTATCTGACGGATTTTAATACAGATTATTAAAACGGATTTATTTTGTAGTGTGAAAAGGGCCTTAGAGAAAATAAAGAAATTGTGGGTTGAATTGGAAAGAAGCTTAAATAAAGCTAGGTTAGGGAAGGATATTTGGATTCCGGCACAATTTAGACAGTCCAAAGAGCACATGTACACGATCACACTGATATCTATGTTAATATGGGATAGGGTACACAAAAATGAAAAATGGGGATATAATTCCCTACTAATCCCACTATATGATACAAATTATTTTGCACCAGGGAAAGTAAGCTTGTCTGGGAGTTGGATTAAAAAAACGGACGTAAAAATAAGGGATATACTGAAAGATGGTAACATTTGTACTTATCAGGAACTTGGGGAATACAAAAATGTTTGAGTTGAATTGGCTGAGATATCTACAGCTGAAACACTTTGTGGACTCCCTTCCTCATCCGATCAGGCTAGAGGGAAATCTGCTCCCACTAGAGCGTATGTGTTTAGCGCCGAACGGAGGAGGCGGGATCTCACAGATTTATAAAATACTGTCAGGATTAAAAAAAATAAGGGACCACCTCCGTATATTAAAAAATGGGATGAGGAGCTGGCAACAGGTGATACTGAGAGAGATTTCGGGAAAATATTGAAGATGGTGCACATCGCATCAACTAACTGTGGGTTGATAGAAATTTTAAATGTCTTATCACCCTGGATATTGCACACCGATTCCAAGGGGAGACCTCCAGATTCTGCTGGAGGGCTTGTAGGGAACCTGGTACCATGTCACCCCTCTGGTGGACGTGCCCCAAAATCAATATATATTGGCACAAGGTTGTATCAGTAATCAAGGAAATTACAGGAATTAAAATGGCAGTCGACCCTTGGGTGTGTGTGTTCCATGGGACAAACATGACTAGTAAACAATATATGAGAACCTTGCTCCCCCATATCTTGAATGCAGCAAAGAGCCTGATCCCCAAACAACAGTGGAAAGATCCCGAGAGCCCAACAATGAGGAATTGTCTTGGTAAAATAAATGACATCTATTATATTGAACAGCTCAAGTTTATGGGGGAGGAAGGTGAAGAGGGATTTAAAACTGAAATGGCAGGATTGGGTCGATTATAAGTTATCAAGTTAAGATGGTATAGAGTAGGAAGCGCATTTTAGTAAAAGTTGACAAGTTAAGAGACTGAAGTTCGGAGAGAAGGGGGAGGGCTTGGGTACGGGGGGAGGGCTTGGGTTAGTGGATTTGGGCAGGGGCACTTTTAATTACAATGTAAACTTTTGCACTAGTTGTATGTTTATATTCTATGGCCATATAGGCTTAATAGGTCTATACCTATATATTGATATAACAAAAAAGGCAATTTCCTACAATGATGCGAACCAGGATGGAGACAGCGTATGAACGCAAAGATGATTATGTCTCCGGTAGTGTTCTCTGAGGTGAATAGAAATATAAAAATAATCCAAGTATGTTGATTAGTTTCAGCCCTAATGCACAGTATATTTTGGTAAACTTGCCTACAAAAAGGCCTCTCCAGTGATGTGATGGCCATGACTTTTCCTTGTAGCTCTGATGCCATTTACATGTTCACTTTCAGACAATGTTGCAATCGGCTGCTGTAATGGCCAGCTTTCTGATATGAATTGGAACCTACTGGTGGCTAATCGATATCCTTTAATTTGTTTTATTAGCCCGCACCACCTGCTGTGACCAGAGTTAACAGACCAGCAGCCAAAATAGATGCTCCAGTTCCTTCTACTCGATCTCGTCCTGTACAGGTAGGTTCTGAGGTGGTTGGGGGGAGGGGGGGTACAGAGCAAGACCCCTTTCACACTGGTGTGCTTTTCAGACTTTTGACAGTGCGCTTGCAGGACGGGGAAAAAAGTCCTGCAAGCAGCATCTTTGGGACAGTGTATACACCGCCCCTGCCA